>NC_079451.1:53338690-53343690 GCF_903798145.1 Danio aesculapii | reverse complement strand
TACAGTGTAAAACATTTCATTTAATGTAGCCAGCAGGTGGCGCTATAACTGTAACTGGATATTGGCATGTAAACGTGTTCAGGTCAGGACTGTTATTAAACATGTGAATTTTGAGGCAGATCGGAAAACTCTGGATCTTCACAATTTAACATCGCCAAGGCCTTTAGATGACAAAAGCCAATTTTGGTGTCGATATGATAAAATCTCTAGGAGGAGTTTGTTAAAATACAATGCCTGGAAATGGCAAAACCTCCACTTTTTTGAAAAGGAATTTAAAAATATCCCACTTCCTGTTCACGTTTGGATTTCGCTCCAAGACACTTTTTTGTAGGTTTTGGCATGTTTGATTTGTGTGTTAATTTTCATATGTGTGCATGAAATGTAGCTTGGGGGCTACTCTGTCAAACGCACATAGGTGGCGCTGTCGAGCCATTTTGCCACACTCACTTCCAAAGTCCATATCAAACGTAAATCTACACCACTTTTGGCGTGTGTACAAAGTTTTGTGAGTTTTCGAGCACGTTTAGACCCTTAAAAATGCTATTCATTAGAAAAGGGAAATTTCCCGGGAAATTGTAAACATCACATCATGGTTTAAGGGGACAGTTGTAAAATTTCCCGGGAAATTGTATTGTATGAAGACATCACATCATGGTTTAAGGGGACAGTTGTAAAATTTATACACATGCACATCATGGTATGTAGGGTCAATTTTTCAAATGCCTAAAAAACTAATAAGGGGCTTTATTAGGAGTCATAAAACAACATAGTGGGTCTCAGAATTACAGGGTCACGGAAGTGTCCCTCTATACCATGGTGACCCTGTAATGCTGGTGAGTAACCTGGTCTTTTGACCCTGTAAACCATGTATACAAGAACACACATACACACACACACACACACACACACACACACACACACACACACACACACACACACACACACATACACACACACACACACACACAGAAAACTTACCTTTAGTTTCTAACTTCATAGAATATCTAAAGCAATCCGACATAAAGGGCTCTATTTTATCGATCTAGGTGAAAAGTCTCAAGCGCAGGGCACAAACGCATTAAGAGCATGTCAGAATCCACTTTTGCTATTTTAAGGATGGAAAAATCCTCTTTGCGCCGTGGCGCATGGTCTAACAGGGTTGAGCTTATTCTCTTAATGAGTTATAGGTGTGTTTTGAGAATAAACCAATCAGAGTCTCATCTCCCTGTAAGAGTCAGTTGTGTCGCACCATAGCGCATTTGCTATTCACATGACGGACTTTGTAAGTGTAAAAACTGAACACTTCACTAGAGAGAAAACAGTTAAACAGAGCATCTACAGCGCCAGAATGAGAGATGAGCCTCCTCATTATTTACTTTCACTTTCACTCTGGTGGATAGGGAAACGTGTTGTACACACAGATATCTATTAGCCTATACATAATTAATTTAGTTTATTAAGCACAAAGATTTGTGTCAAAACTATTTCTAAATTCAGTTCTAATTTCCAGCAAAGGAATAAATGAAGAATAATAATGAAGTGTGTTCAAAACACTGAGTTATATCCTAATACACATGCTGTGCCCCATATGGTCTAAAAGCTGACAGCTGGACAAATCTGAGCTTGTTTTTAATAAAACTAATATAAATATGCAGATAATCAATAATACTGCTGATAATAATAACATTATACAAAAGCTAATTGTTATGAATAAACTGAAAAAGCCCCCCGAGATGAAGAAGGCATGAAGGCAGTGGTGTTTATATTGATGTAGGCTAGAAAATAATAATATTTTAATCCTTTAATTCTTTTTCATGTGTAAAGATATTTGTGTATTGCTGAACATCCTGCATGTTTTATGCATTGTGTAAGCGATGCGCACAACTAACGCGCTCTGCGCTCGACTTTAGACCTGCTTTCAGCTGATCTATTGCACAGTCTATTTTTGTTCCTCAAATTAGCAGCGCTCCAACATGGCGCCTTAACACACCTCTGTTCTAGACCGAAACACCCATGAGTCCACAAAGTGGTGCAAATGGGTTTGATATTTAAACAATGTGGCAGAAAACAAAAAAATTAGGGTTGCATTGGTCTGAAAATAGACACATGTTGTGGAAACATGTCTTGCGCCTTATTGCCCCAGGTGTATTACAGGGCCTAATAACGGCAATAAAGCCTAAAATCAAATAGAGATATATGAAATCTGATTAAATATTAAAAACGAATTAGCAACAACAAAATAGACTAAATAACTTGAGAATTTAAAGCTGACCTATTATGCAAAGCTCACGTTTATGCGGAGTTTAACCCCAGCTGTGTGTGTGTGTGTGTGTGTGTGTCAGCAGTGTGTGAATCTCTCCAGCAGCCTCTAATGCTCAACATGAATGAATTGTGTTTGTTCTAATCAGACTTGATGAATGAAACACTTTGACATTCTCCCTTTGTACGTGTCATCAGACGGGGAAAGCCCCGCCCACTAGTGCCCATCTCTCCATCTCATTAGCATAAACAGCAGCCCTGAGTGAGAAGCAGCCGTCTGTCCATTAGCCATTAGAGTGTTTGAGCTGCTGAAGATATTGTCAGCATAGACTAAGAGGATTATAGATGTGGAGTTTTAGATGAACAGAGACAGGAGCGACATAGACTGACAGAAGCACACACTCACACTGAAGCACACATGCACACCTGACCAGCACTCACAACACACACTGCTGTTTTACATCTGTCGCTATGGCCGTCTGTAGCTCCGCCCTCTTCTGAAAAGAGCACAATCTCATTTGCATTTAAAGCGACAGTCACCAAAACACCACAATTAGGATCAAAGCCTGAAAGGGTCAGATTCAGAGAGGTAGAGGACATTATCTGTGTTTTATTCTCAGCTCAAACACACTCTAGACACAGCAGAGACGCTTTTTACAGCTTGTTAAAATGAGCATAACAGGTCTGCTTTAGCTTATGAAATCTGATGAAAAGTCTGTGAGAGATTTTAATATCTGCTGATTTCGAGATCCAATAATGAAGACACTGAATCTCTGATCACAGTAATTTTGCACTTTACTCTGATGTTTGTCCACTCACAGTATCTGGAGCACTGTGTGTGTGTGTGTGTGTACCTTGCATTATATGACCAAATGTCCCCACAAGAATAGCAATACCAGTAAATTTAGACCTTGTAGGTACATTTTGTTAGACTCCATGAGGAAAGGGGCTCCTAAATCAGCCATAATGAAGAATAGTGAAGATGTGAAAGTGCAGAGTGTTAGCTGAGAGGGTTGAGTTATAGAGAATATCCAGTCTGTTCAGTACAAACAGCCTTAGAGCTATGAGGAGAGACCATAAAGATAGCTGTACAAGTGTGTGTGTGCGGTCTGAGCCCACGATTCAGTCCTCAAATGAATCCCAGAATGAGTCACAGGAAACCGGTTCAGATAAACGCCAGACGAACAGACAGAAACACCCTCAGCGGAGACCAGACTCAGATTAGAGAATACAGCAAATACTGACTAATATAATCAACATTCAGACCCACTGTTCTCTGTGTGAATATTTAATAAACTCCAATTTATTTGTCTGAATTTTCAGTATCATTAGGGTCGCACACCAGATGCACCGCTCAGCGTCGTGCCATGCATTTTAGAATTCCACGACTCAGGACACTGTTCATATATCTGCCGCGCAACAGAGCGCCATCTGAATACTTTCATTTTTAAATAACATGCGAATGTGCAAGTGTGTGTGCGGTCTGATCCCACGATTCAGTCCTATTAATATAAAATATTAAGTATACCCTCATAGTGATTTCTGAAGGATCATGTGACTCTTAGAGAGTCACATGATCCTTCAGAAATCACTATGAGGGTATACTGAATATTTTATATAGATTTTAAATTGTTTTAAAGAGACAGGTTACCCCAAAATGATCATTTATTCACACACGTTTCTTTCTTCTTTTTAACACAAGATTACTGGAAATAAGCTGAATTTTTGTTTTTATTTTTGGCTAAACGGTCTCTTTAAGACTATATATATATATATATATATATATATATATATATATATATATATATATATAAAAGAAATTAATACTTCATTAATCAAAAACACATTAAATGAATCCAAATCAGCAGTAAAGATTATAATGCTGTTTATAATGTAGTTTTTATGCTGCAGAAGATCCATATAAATGCAAATTAATGTGGATGAAAGAAAAATAATCTCATTTAAAAATAAAACATGACATTTTTAATGAAGTATCATTAGTAGATCATGCAGTGAAGTGTCAGAACTATTGAATAATTTAGTTTTCTAACTCCACCCCTTCATTATAATAACAATAAGCACTGCCGTCATCTGAAAAGCCACACCCACTTCTCAACATCATCAACAACATTTTCAACAGAACAAATTGACCTGATATCTATAAACAGTTGAAGTCAGAATTATTAGCCCCCCTGAATTATTAGCCCCCTGTTTATTTTTTCCCCCAATTTCTGTTTAACGGACAGAATATTTAACACATTTCTAATCATAGTGTTAATAACTCATCTCTAATAACTGATTTATTTTCTCTTTGTCATGATGACAGTAAATAATATTAGACTAGATATTCTTCAAGACACTAGTATTCAGCTTAAAGTGACATTTAAAGGCTTAACTAGGTTAATTAGGTTAACTAGGCAGGTTAAGGTAATTAGGCAAGTTATTGTATAACGATGGTTTGGATGTAGACTATTGAAAACAAAAATTAGCTTAAAGGGGCTAATAATATTGAATAATATTGATAATAATATTATTCTGTCCGAAATAAAACAAATAAGACTTTCTCCAGAAGAACAAATATCATCAGACATACTGTGAACATTTCCTGAATCTGAGAAACATCATCTGGGAAATATTTAGAAAAGAACCAAAAATTGAAAGGGGTTTAATAATTCTGACTTCAGCTGTACCTCTTGCTTTTTATATTTATAATCAAATAAACTCATTTATGACATTTATTT
>NC_079451.1:53328690-53333690 GCF_903798145.1 Danio aesculapii | reverse complement strand
AAACTCTTTCTAAACTATGTTATCTGAACTTCAAGAATTGTTATGTTTTTAAAAACTGGTCTAGTATTTAGTTTAAAAACTCTTTCACTAGGGGCACAGTGGGTAGCACAATTGCCTCACAGCAAGAAGGTCACTGGTTCAAGCCTCAGCTGGGTCAGTTGGTGTTTCTGTGTGGAGTTTGCATGTTCTCCCTGTGTTGGTGTGGGTTTCCTCCGGGTGCTCCGTTTCCCCCACAGTCCAAACACATGCGGTACAGCTTAATTGGGTGAAGCTAAATTGTCCGTAGTGTATGTGCGCGAATGAGTGTGTATGGGTGTTTCCCAGTACTGGTTTGCAGGTGGAAGGGTATCTGCTGCATAAAACATATGCTAGATAAGCTGGCGGTTCATTCCGCTGTGGCGACCCCTGATTAATAAAGGGACTAAGCTGAAAAGAAAATGAATGAATGAACTTTCATTAGGTTGTAATTAGAGGAAATATGCATAGCCACGCCCCCTGTTAATAAAAAATAAGGAGGAGCTAAAAATTAAATATTCTATTCAGTTGGAAATACATCTTCAAACTGAAATAAGCCTGCAGCAACTTCAGATTCAAATGCTGAACCATAATTAATAACTGCCTTAGTGTAAAGGTAAAGTGAACTATACTGTGTGTATGTTATTATATTTACACTCAGAATACTACTTACACTTACTTTCACTTCAGTTATCTGTGGAAATATCAGTTTGTCGGCAGTATTAAGGGGGAAATGAAGCACTCAGTCAAGTTTACCTTATTTTGTACATTGGATTCCACTTTAATGAAAATATATTAAACAAACTCAATTAATGTAAACATTTAGCAGAAAACGGCATGTTTTACTATATTTTACACATCAAACGAACAGTATTAACAAAAGAACACAACTGAAGACACTTAAATGCTTGTATTTGTTGTATTTTCACCAGCTCTGTGAGGTTTGTCCACAACTTCATGCAATAGGTTAAATTAGGCTGTCCAGTCTCTGTGTTCAGTCCGTTACAAACCCAGACAGGCTGTCATGCAGCGTAATAAAGAGAGTGAAGCAAAGCGCATCAAATGATCAGTAATTAAAAGGGAAATAAGAAAAATAGAATAAATATCTATACTTTAATATTAGACACACATCTGATGCTTGTATGTGCAGCAGCTCCACGTCCACAACTTCACGCATTGGGTTAAATTAGGCTTTAGTCTTCTTTACTACCATTGTTTCTGTTCAGTGGAGGGAACTCAACTAACCCTGTGACATCAGACACAGCGAAATTCCAAGATGGCTGCGCCCTAGATCTAAAATCTATAGTAAAACATGCCGTTTTCTGCTAAATGTTTACATTAATCGAGTTTGTTAAAATATTTTCATTAAAGTGGAATCCAGTGTACAAAATAAGGTAAACTTGACTGAATGCTTGATTTCCCCTTTAGGAGTACAGTTAGTGTATGTGAGTTTAAACCTGCAGCAGAGAGTGAATCGAAAGCAAACCACTCATTTGAATCATGAATCATTCTGCATTTGACTCCTCAGACTGAGATAAGCGGACTTTTGATTATCCTATACAATAACTTGTATCCTATGGTTCAGATGTTATTCAAACATACGTAGCTCTGGAAGTGCGTGCAGTCGTCATCGTCGTCATTGGAGCAGTACATGGGTCTGTGTCCCATCGTGATGATCCACGGACGCTCAGCTCGATTCTCTGGACGATTCGCCTCCTGAGAGAACCACAATACTGTTACCATAGCAACTGTAGAATCACCACAACAGATCAATAGCTATAGTATTTGTGTTACCATAGCAACTGTAAAATCATCACAACAGATCAATTATTGCAGTAGTTGTGTTACCATAGCAACTGTAGAATCATCACAACAGATCAATTAATATATTTGTGTTACCATGGCAACAGTGCAATCTCCACAACAGATCAATTTCTATAGTTGTTGTGTTACCATGGCAACTGTAGAATCACCACCACAGATCAATTACTATAGTCGCACTGTTGCCATGGAAAATTTCTATAGGCGTCATGTTACCATGGCAACTGTAGAGAGACCACAAGAGATCAATTATTATAATTGCCCTGTTACCATGGCAACTGTAGAATCACCACAACATATATATATTTATTATAAGCGTTGCGTTACCATAGCAAATGTAGACTCACAACATCAGATCAATTACTAAATTTGTGTTACCATGGCAACTGTGGAATCTCCACAACAGATCAATTTCTGTAGTTGTTGTGTTACCATGGCAACTATAGAATCACCACCACAGATCAATTACTGTAGTTACATTGTTATTATGGCAACTTTAGAATCAGCACAACAGATTAATTATTATAACTGCCCTGTTACCATGGCAACTGTAGAATCACAACAGATCAATTTCTATAGGTGTCGTGTTACCACGGCGACTGTAGAATCACCACAACATCAATTATTATAACTGCCCTGTTACCATGGCAACTGTAGAATCACCACAACATATCAATTATTCTAATCATCGTGTTACCATAGCAACTGTAGAATCACCACAACAGAATTAAGTACTTTAGTATGGTTCAAAAACACGAAAATTACTGCAGTGTTTTTTAATGTTTGTTGACCTGTAGATCGGCGCGCAGCCACTCATACTGTCTGAAGAGCAGATCAAGACCGTACTCCAGATAATAGAAATAGACCTCAGTGGAGAAGGAGATGATGTGAGCCGGACCCACGTTCCAGCTGCGCACAAACACACACACACACACACACAGAAATATCAGAGTGTGTTTCTTCAATTACTGAGGACAGAAATACTGCACACGTCTGCTGCTACACTCAGCTCAGATAAGCCCACTGTAGACCACACACAATCAGCTCATTCATACAGTTTATATCTAGTTACACTGTCTTTTAACTGTTTATCAGGCATTTATGGTAACTGCATTGACATTGATAACAATATTTCTATATTTTTTAAGTCATAAAAGCTCAAAGGGTTGTAACTTTGATCTAACTACCTATACATTTAAAACCAAACAAACTACTTCCAACATTAATAAAGAATAAAGTGATATGGAAATGAAGGGGTGTAGCTTAAATCTGGTTTCCAACATTTAAAAACTCAAATCCTAATACAACTAGAAGGAAATAACCTAATGTGCTGTAATATACACTCATTGGCTACTTTATTAGGTACACCTCACTAGTACCGGTTGGACCCCCTTTTGCCTTCAGAACTGCTTTAATCCTTCATGGCAGAGATTCAACAAGCTACTGGAAACATTCTTCAGAGATTTTACTCCATATTGACATGTTAGCATCACACAGTTGCTGCAGATTTGTCGGCTGTGTTCAGAGATGCTCTTCTGCAGACCTCGGTTGTGACGAGTGCTTATTTGAGTTACTGTTGCCTTTCTATCAGCTGGAACCAGTCTGGCCATTCTCCTCTGACCTCTGGCATCAACAAGGCATTTGCGCCCACAGAACTGCCGCTCACTGGATATTTCCTCTTTGTCGGACCATTCTCTGTAAACCCTAGAGATGGTTGTGCGTGAAAATCCCAGTAGATCAGCAGTTTCTGAAATACTCAGAGCAGCCCGTCTGGCACCAACAACCATTCAACCATTCTTCCCCATTCTGATGCTCGCTTTGAACTGCAGCAGATCGTCTCGACCATGTCTACATGCCTAAATGCACTGAGTTGCTGCCATGTGATTGGCTGATTAGGCATTTGCGCTAACAAGCAGTTGGACAGGTGTACCTAATAAAGTGGCCAGTGAGTGTACAAAGAAAACCTTTTGGAATAAATAATTATAATTACTAAATATATAATACAAATTAAAACAAAAATACAAATTAGCATAACTTATTAAACATTCATTTTTGTAAATGTAAAATACTTTATTAAAGTAATTTTACGAATGTTTTAAAGTTTTCTATGATGTATTTTCATATATCATTATAAATGTAGCTCATAAAGATACACAAGTAAAACATATTAAGTTACTTTATTTTTTAAAATGTAATTAAAGTTACTTTTTATTTAAAGTAAAAATGTCACCTTTTTAAAACTGCACAAATGCACATTTATGATACTCCATGTAACAGTATTTTGGCATTAAAGTTAAATAACCTGACAAAAATATCAGTTCATGAATGTTTGTGTTTCTGCTTCTGACCGCCATCATCAATCTTCATATTTCATTATTAGTTCGTACGCAAACTGACTGTGAAACTCATACATGTGTGTTTGTGTGCGCGTGTGTTTTCATTTCTGAGACTATAAATGAATGAGCTGAGCGTCTTCACCTGTACCACAGGCCCTCGGTGTCTCCAGGCATACTGAAGCGGCTCCTGTACTGAGAGAAATTACTGGAAAAACAAACACAGACAGAAAATCACAGAGTCGAAACCACAGCACAATAAGATGCATTAAAACAGAGCATCTCCTTCACTGCAGCGTTCACAAAATAATGAACAGGATGAATGCGAGTTGCTGATGAGCTCACACACAGCTCTGTGCCTCCCTCCAGTGGACAGAAGAGAGATCTGATTCATTTTCTGCATGTTTAGATATTTGCTAAACAACACACAAGTCAGTCAAGTGAATCTTTTTGGCATGTAAAAACACCTGCAGTGCAAAACAAGAGCATTTGTGTCTATTAATGTTATATTCATCATTTAAAATATTACAAAATATTGTGAAATGAACCTAGATTATTTAAAAGCACATTTCTGAACAATAAATAATGATGTGAAGAGAATGAAAAATATTATTAAACAATAATAAAAGAAAGATGGACTAAAATAAAGGGATGTTTGATTAAAAAAATAGGAAAATACAGACATCATTTAGAGATGATGTGAGTGGATCCTGATCATCTCATGGTGACCTTCAGCAGTTCCGGCACATCTGCTTAATCTGGTTCTTCTCCTTAATCTAGTTCAACTTAATCTGGTTCAGATAAATCTAGTTCTGCCTAATCTGCTTCCGG
>NC_079451.1:53251190-53323690 GCF_903798145.1 Danio aesculapii | reverse complement strand
AATGCGCTCACCTAACCCCACCCCTCACAGTGACATCGCTCGCTCCATTTGAGTGCATTGTGTCTGACATTGCATCGCTGAGTGATGCATTCTCAGCTTGCATCATAAAGGCTGCATCCAGATACTATTGAACAAAACACCAGGGAAGAAACTCGACACAGAGGAATATAAACACCTCACTGCCAACTAGTGTTTCAGAAGTGTTATTGCAGAGCAACAGAAACAGCACACATCTATGAATGCACAGCTACGTGTGTTGCATGCGCCGTGGGTCACGCCGATTACTTGATGCAGAAGTATAAACTAGGCTTTATACAGCATATGTTTTACACAGGGGATGTCCTTCCAGCTGCAACCCATCATTGGGAAACACCCATACACACTCATTACACACACACACTCATACACTACGGCCAGTTTAGTTGATCAATTCCCCTATAGCGCATGTGTTTGGACTGTGGGGGAAACCGGAGCACCCGGAGGAAACCCACACCAACCCGGGGAGAACATGCAAACTCCACACAGAAACACACACTGACCCAGCCGGGACTCGAACCGGTGACCTTCTTACTGTCAGGCGACAGACTCGTCTGCATGCTCATAGAACTGTGAAGGATGAGCTGCAGATTTACTGTAAGAGCTGCTGTCAATGTGAGGCAGCTGTGTGATGGACAGCTGTCAATCATCATCTCACCTGGATAAGAGATGTGCACCTGCTCAGGCTGAGTTCCTATCGGCGGCACATCAGCGAACACAGCACACACACACAGGAGAAGAAGAAGAGGAGGAGGAGGAGCTGCCATCATCATCGCCACACCTGACCTGTGTGTGTGTGTGTGTGTGTGTGTGTCAGTCACATGATAAATAATAAAATGCATTCTCTCTATCTACAGTACACACAAACACACACTCTACATACACACATTACTGTAAACACATACAGACAAACACACAATACACTACGTGCACACACACTCTTTCTTGCTCTTTACAGTAAACACACACACACACTCTACTTGCATACATTACTGTAAACACACACACACCATACTATGATACACAACACACACATGTTCTATGTACAGAACACACAAACACACTCTACGTACACACATTACTGTAAACACACACACACACACACACACACACACACACACACACACGCACATCTTCTCTCTCTACAGTATACACACACTCTGCTCTCTCTCTCTTCAAACGAGGAGCTCATCAGCTCAGAGTGTGTATATAAAGTGCTGACAGAAGCTGCTTTTATGACTCGCGCATGTGACAAACACACAGCTTTCCCTCTCAAAACACAAATAAAAGGGTTATTTCAACCTCTTAATCCAGAATTATAAATTTATTCGCTAAAATTCTGACACAAACTCACGACTCTGAGAAATAAATGCAATTTCTGAGTCTCAATTCCATGACAGTCAGATTTCTAACTTGATAACTTGCTATTGTGAATTTTTATTTCAGAATTTCCCTCAAAATTGAGACTATATTTCTCATAATTGTAAAAAATAAACTGTAAATATAACTATCTGAGAATTCTGAGATAAAAAAAAGTCCAATTCTGTTTTATAAAGTGAGAATATTGACTTTATATCTCAGATTTCTGACCCCTGTATCACGGAAATCTGAGAAAAAGGTAATAATTCTGAGAATTAAAAAAGAAAATCACAATAAAATATAAACCAAAGTCATCATTTGTACTGTATTCATATTCAGTATTACAATTCAATTATGTGTGAATACACTACTCAATAGTATTTAAATACATTACACACAATTCAAAGTGCTGTAAATAGTAGTGGTATTTTTGACTATAGTGCAGTACTTAAATTAATCTGCTATAGTACTTCTATAACAACTACAGTATTATAAACAAATAAACTAATACTGTATTATCCGACAATACACCACAGTCTACTGTAGTAAAAGCTCAAGTATACTATAGTTGATCCGTTTACTGGTATGCTGGAGAATTCATTAAATAGAGCAGTAAATAAATACTACAGTATATACAGTACTGAACACTTTACTGTGGTAAGGTTGAAAAACCCTACGTACTTTAAATGACTATAGTATTTTTTAAACACCCTAAACTAACATTATAATCTATACAAAGGCATATTTATAGTCAGATGAGTGTTAAAGGAACAGAAACATGAATTAAACACACGAGTGGTTAATCAAACCTGTCTGTTTGCGCTTCTTCCTCAAACTGCTGCAGCAGGTCATATGACCTGTGTTTTTAACCGTCAGCTCACGTGACGTTCGCGTCCACGTGTGTGCGTGACGTGCGCGCTCTCGTCGTTGTTTTGGTTTTGTCCCGCGATGTTTAAAACTGGAGAAGCGCGTACACTGATTAAAATGGACAAAAATAACATGAAGGAAAACAAAAACGAACATGTGTCTAGTACTTTTACATGTTTTAAGTATTGTAATAGACTAAAGAGGGCCAGGAAGCGTTAAACTCGTCTTTTAATGAACTTTAGCACGTTCAGACAGAGTAATCCTTGTGCTCGCTCGAAACTCTCTCACACACACAAAACACACCTGTCTCCTCCAATGAGAAACCACCCCCTCCCTCTCGAGTGCGCAGACTCACTTTTCCCCAGCCCCTTGAACACATTACAAATACAGATACACCCCAAAATAAAACACAGGAACTGCCTTAAACCTCTTCTAGCATGCTACAATATTATTCTCATAAACACTTTTCTTATTTTCATATTATTCTGTTCCTCGTGTAAAAATCAAAACGTATTTGACTGTATGACGCTGATGATTGACAGCTGTCAGTCGAGTGATGCTGCTGACTGACTGTGTGTGTGTGTGTGTGTGTGTGTGTGTGTGTTTTAGCTAATGATGTCCAGTGATGAAGATGAAGATCACAGATACAGGGTTCAGAGATCATCATCAGCCCCACACACAAAGGTAAACACACACACCTTAGTTTATATTATATTATATTATATTATATTATATTATATTATATTATATCATTATATTATATTATATTATATCATATTATATTATATTATTAGATTATATTATATTGATAAACAGTAACATTTTCAAAATTTCAAGGTCAAATTATTACATATTTTATTTAAACATTTATTGTTGTTTTTGTTTTTTTTGGGATAAATTCCACTTTGAATATTCTATCTATCTATCTATCTATCCATCCATCCATCCATCCATCCATCCATCCATCCATCCATCCATCCATCCATCCATCCATCCATCCATCCATCCATCCATCCATCCATCCATCCATCTATCTAGCTTCTATCCATCCTTCCATCCATCAATCCATCTGTCCGTCTATCCATCATCCATCCATCCATCCATCCATCCATCATCCATCCATCCATCCATCCATCCATCCATCTCTCTCTCTCTCTCTCTCTCTCTCTATCTATCTATATCCATCCATCTATCTAGCTTCTATCCATCCTTCCATCCATCAATCCATCCGTCCATCCGTCTGTCCGTCCGTCCGTCCGTCCGTCCGTCCATCCATCCATCCATCCATCCATCCATCCATCCATCCATCCTTCCATCCGTCTGTCCGTCTGTCCGTCCGTCCGTCCATCCATCCATCCATCCATCCATCCATCCATCCGTCCATCCGTCTGTCCGTCCATCCATCCATCCATCTCTCTCTCTCTCTCTATCTCTATCTTGTATATGCAAAATACATATCGCATATGTTTTCACAGGAGGCCTGCAGCGGGGTGAGAGACACCAGTAGGAGGAGGTGAGTGGCTGAGCTGTAATAATAATAATAATAATAATAATAATAATAATAATAATGATAATGATAATAATAATAATAATAATAATAATAGACCCTTTTTACCAGTCTGTTATGGTGCATTTAACGGTCATCAGTTTCTTAAATCCATAAAAGTTTTTAATATTTAAAAAAAAAAAAAAAAAATCGCCCTCCTGTGATGTTTCTCAGATTCAGGAATTTCTCTCAGTATTTCCTCTAATATTTGTTCTTCTGGAGAAAGTCTTATTTGTTTTATTTCAGCTAGAATAAAAGCAGTTTTTAATAGTTTTAAAGCCATTTTAAGGTCAATATTATTAGCCCCTTCAGCAATATTAGTTTTGGATTGTCTCCAGAATAAACCACTGTTATACAATGACTTGCCTAATTACCCTAACTTTACCCTAATTAACCTAGTTAAGTATCTTGAGAAAATCAGCCCTCCTGAATATTTTTTCCCCAATTTCTGTTTAACGGAGTAGATTATTTCAACTCATCTCTAATAACTGATTTATTTTCTCTTTGTCATGATGACAGCACATAATATTAGACTAGATATTCTTCAAGACACTAGTATTCATCCACTTGCTGCTATTGCACTCCTGGTTAGACCCAGCCTGCGGAGAGTCGTGTCCTTCAGGAGAAAATCCCACCATCATCTTCATCATAGTCTTCATCACAGAGTAGCGCAGAAGAGGAATGAGGAGGACTGCAGCTCACAGGTGAAGAAGACAAACTCTCACAATAATAATGATGAGTTTACTTTACACACTGCTTTTCCAGCGCTCAAAGACACTTTACAAACTGTACGAGAAATCTATCTGTCTGTCTGTCTGTCTGTCTGTCTGTCTGTCTGTCTGTCTGTCTGTCCGTCTGTCTAAAGAAACAAAAAACCAAACCAAAACAATAACCATAAGAAGGCAGAGAATATGGCAGACTAATAATAAACACAGGCTCATTGGGAAAATGTGCCCAGGGCTATATTTTTTGAGAACCGAGAAATATGTGCTTGCGGGTACATATGTCTGCGTTTTGTGTGTAAGAACCAGTACACACCAAGCTGATACCAAACAACTAGCACAAACGAGACCCAACTGTGTTGTCGCCTCGCGTTGGATCGTGTCTGGACCAAAAAGCTGCTTGCGAACACACCAAACAGACGAAAGCTGACGGATTCAAGAGTGTGTGTTCTGCTCCTGCGCAAGAGGATGTGTCTATCTGCTCCAGCAGGGGCAGTGTCTATTTTCTCTTTCACAACAGATGGGAACTGATTATATGCACATGCATAAAAAAAGCATAAACAAAGCATCGTTCAGTATCATTATCACAGTAATCGTCAGTCACAACAGAGGGATTCGCTCCTGCAAATATGCCTGATGATCTAATAATTCATATTGTCAGCAAAAGTTTAAGTATTAATATTATTTAATATAAATATATCAGATTAAATATTTTTCATTTCAGTGTAGCGAAATTACAGCCGGCCTCTTTGTGTTCCTTCTTGACTTGATTTGTTTATTTGCTCCGTCACGTTCTGACACGCTCTGATTCGTTGCTAAATAGCTAACCGAAGAGCTCTGACATTAACCTGACAAGATATTTATGTGCAATATTCCAAAATGCAAATAAAACAGGGGTATGGAAACACAGGGATTGACCTCTGACCTCTGCTGTAGATCAGTGAGGGTCACGGGCAGCTGCTGGAGGCTCTGCAGACCCGCCGGCTGAGGCTCAGTATAGCGCTGACGCTCTGGAGGAGAAGCCCAGGAGAACTGCTGGAGTTCCTGGAGAGGTAAACACACACGCTTAGACAAACACAGGAGATGCCAACCAAATCACACTTATGCACTCATCAGTGTAGTGTTCAGTTAAGTGCAACACTAATGTTTTTTACTAAACAGAATCTCAAATGTTTTCCAGGTGATGAATAATGGTTGACAAATTAGGAAAATAAAAGACCAAAATACCAAATAGTACCCGATAATCGGCATAATCACTTATGTTTTGCTTGCAAAATCCAGAATAAAAAAATAATCCAAGCTCAGCGGCTCATAGTTTCTCCCCTTCATTATCAGTTCATCTCATTTACCAGTAGCTCCACCCTTTTATCATCAGCGCCTCCCATTCTCCCATTAACCAGTAGCTTCTCCCCTTCGTCATTAGTGCCTCCTCTTCACCAGCAGCCCCTTCACTTCACCAGTAGCTCCTCCCCTTCATTATTAGCTCCTCGTATTCCCCACACCTCCTCCCCTTCATCACCAGTCTCTCCCCTTCATCTTCAGCTCCTCCCCTTTACCAGTAACTCCTCCCCTTCATAATCAGCCTCTCCCCTTCACCATCAGCTCTTCCCCCTTATCATCAGCTCCTTCTCTTCATCCTCAGCCCCTTTTCTTCTCCATCAGCTTCTCCCCTTTATCATCAGCCTCTCCCCTTTATCAATAGCTCCTCCTCTTCACCATCAGCCCCTCCCCTTCACCATCAACCCCTCCCCTTCATCATCAGCTTCTCCCCTTAATTAATACCTCCTCCTCTTCACCATCAACCCCTCTTCTTCATCAGTAGCTCCTCCCCTTCACCATCAACTCCTCGTTTTTATAAGTAGCCCCTCCCCTTCACCATCAGCCCCTCCTCTTCACCATTAACCCCTCCTCTTCATCATCAGCTCCTTTGCTTCATCAGTAGCCCCCTGCTCTTCACCATCAATTCCTCCTCTTCATCAGTAGCTCCTCCCCTTCACCATCAACTTCTCCTTTTCATAATTAGCTCCTCCTCTTCACCATCAACCCCTCCCCTTTCCCATCTACCCCTCCCCTTCACCATCAGCCCCCTCCTTCACCATCAACCCCTCCCCTTCACCATCAACTCCTCTTCAAAAGTAGCTCCTCTCCCTCATCATCAGCTCCTTCCCTTTACCATTAACTCCTCCCCTTCATAATTAGCCTCTCTCCTTCACATTCATTATTCTCCTCCACAGACTGCAGGACACCAGTCTGCTCATCCACTGTCTGCCGGCACTCATCAGCAGGTACAGGACCTGAATAAACACAGACGAATGTGTTTGCTGGAGTGTGTTTCCAGGGGTGTGTTTCCAGGAGTGTGTTTCCACGAGTGTGTTTCTGGAGTGTGTTTCTAGAGTGTGTTTGCTGGAGTGTGTTTGCTGGAGTGTGTTTGCTGGAGTGTGTTTGCTGGAGTGTGTTTGCTGGAGTGTGTTTGCTGGAGTGTGTTTGCTGGAGTGTGTTTGCTGAAGTGTGTTTGCTGGAGTGTGTTTCCAGGGGTGTGTTTCCAGGGGTGTGTTTCCACGAGTGTGTTCGCTGGAGTGTGTTCGCTGGAGTGTGTTCGCTGGAGTGTGTTTCCAGGAGTGTGTTTCCAGGAGTGTGTTCGCTGGAGTGTGTTCGCTGGAGTGTGTTTCCAGGAGTGTGTTCTCTGGAGTGTGTTTCCAGGAGTGTGTTTCCAGGAGTGTGTTTGCTGGAGTGTATTTCCAGGAGTGTGTTTCCAGGAGTGTGTTTGCTGGAGTGTGTTTGCTGGAGTGTGTTTGCTGGAGTGTGTTTCCAGGAGTGTGTTTGCTGGAGTGTGTTTGCTGGAGTGTGTTTGCTGGAGTGTGTTTGCTGGAGTGTGTTTGCTGGAGTGTGTTTGCTGGAGTGTGTTTGCTGGAGTGTGTTTGCTGGAGTGTGTTTGCTGGAGTGTGTTTGCTGGAGTGTGTTTGCTGGAGTGTGTTTGCTGGAGTGTGTTTGCTGGAGTGTGTTTACTGGAGTGTGTTTACTGGAGTGTGTTTGCTGGAGTGTGTTTGCTGAAGTGTGTTTCCAGGGGTGTGTTTCCAGGAGTGTGTTTCCACGAGTGTGTTTCCAGGAGTGTGTTTCTGGAGTGTGTTCGCTGGAGTGTGTTCGCTGGAGTGTGTTCGCTGGAGTGTGTTCGCTGGAGTGTGTTCGCTGGAGTGTGTTCGCTGGAGTGTGTTTCCAGGAGTGTGTTTCCAGGAGTGTGTTTGCTGGAGTGTGTTTGCTGGAGTGTATTTGCTGGAGTGTGTTTGCTGGAGTGTGTTTCCAGGAGTGTGTTTGCTGGAGTGTGTTTGCTGGAGTGTGTTTCCAGGAGTGTGTTTGCTGGAGTGTGTTTGCTGGAGTGTATTTCCAGGGGTGTGTTTCCAGGAGTGTTTGCTGGAGTGTGTTTGCTGGAGTGTGTTTGCTGGAGTGTGTTTGCTGGAGTGTGTTTGCTGGAGTGTGTTTGCTGGAGTGTGTTTGCTGGAGTGTGTTTCCAGGAGTGTGTTTCCAGGAGTGTGTTTGCTGGAGTGTGTTTCCAGGAGTGTGTTTCCAGGAGTGTGTTTGCTGGAGTGTGTTTCCAGGAGTGTGTTTGCTGGAGTGTGTTTGCTGGAGTGTATTTCCAGGGGTGTGTTTCCAGGAGTGTGTTTCCAGGAGTGTGTTTGCTGGAGTGTGTTTGCTGGAGTGTATTTCCAGGGGTGTGTTTCCAGGAGTGTGTTTGCTGGAGTGTGTTTGCTGGAGTGTGTTTGCTGGAGTGTGTTTGCTGGAGTGTGTTTGCTGGAGTGTGTTTGCTGGAGTGTGTTTGCTGGAGTGTGTTTGCTGGAGTGTGTTTCCAGGAGTGTGTTTGCTGGAGTGTGTTTGCTGGAGTGTGTTTCCAGGAGTGTGTTTGCTGGAGTGTGTTTGCTGGAGTGTATTTCCAGGGGTGTGTTTCCAGGAGTGTGTTTCCAGGAGTGTGTTTGCTGGAGTGTGTTTGCTGGAGTGTGTTTGCTGGAGTGTGTTTGCTGGAGTGTGTTTGCTGGAGTGTGTTTGCTCGAGTGTGTTTGCTGGAGTGTGTTTGCTCGAGTGTGTTTGCTCGAGTGTGTTTGCTCGAGTGTGTTTGCTCGAGTGTGTTTGCTCGAGTGTGTTTGCTCGAGTGTGTTTGCTCGAGTGTGTTTGCTCGAGTGTGTTTGCTCGAGTGTGTTTGCTCGAGTGTGTTTGCTCGAGTGTGTTTGCTCGAGTGTGTTTGCTCGAGTGTGTTTGCTCGAGTGTGTTTGCTCGAGTGTGTTTGCTCGAGTGTGTTTGCTCGAGTGTGTTTGCTCGAGTGTGTTTGCTGGAGTGTGTTTGCTGGAGTGTGTTTGCTGGAGTGTGTTTCCAGGAGTGTGTTTGCTGGAGTGTGTTTGCTGGAGTGTGTTTCCAGGAGTGTGTTTCCAGGAGTGTGTTTGCTGGAGTGTGTTTGCTGGAGTGTGTTTGCTGGAGTGTGTTTGCTGGAGTGTGTTTGCTGGAGTGTGTTTGCTGGAGTGTGTTTGCTGGAGTGTGTTTGCTGGAGTGTGTTTGCTGGAGTGTGTTTGCTGGAGTGTGTTTGCTGGAGTGTGTTTGCTGGAGTGTGTTTGCTCGAGTGTGTTTGCTCGAGTGTGTTTGCTCGAGTGTGTTTGCTCGAGTGTGTTTGCTCGAGTGTGTTTGCTCGAGTGTGTTTGCTCGAGTGTGTTTGCTCGAGTGTGTTTGCTCGAGTGTGTTTGCTGGAGTGTGTTTGCTCGAGTGTGTTTGCTCGAGTGTGTTTGCTGGAGTGTGTTTGCTGGAGTGTGTTTGCTGGAGTGTGTTTGCTGGAGTGTGTTTGCTGGAGTGTGTTTGCTGGAGTGTGTTTGCTGGAGTGTGTTTGCTGGAGTGTGTTTGCTGGAGTGTGTTTGCTGGAGTGTGTTTTCTGGAGTGTGTTTGCTGGAGTGTGTTTCCAGGAGTGTGTTTGCTGGAGTGTGTTTCCAGGAGTGTGTTTGCTGGAGTGTGTTTGCTGGAGTGTGTTTCCAGGAGTGTGTTTGCTGGAGTGTGTTTGCTGGAGTGTATTTCCAGGGGTGTGTTTCCAGGAGTGTGTTTCCAGGAGTGTGTTTCCAGGAGTGTGTTTGCTGGAGTGTGTTTGCTGGAGTGTGTTTGCTGGAGTGTGTTTGCTGGAGTGTGTTTGCTGGAGTGTGTTTGCTGGAGTGTGTTTGCTGGAGTGTGTTTCCAGGAGTGTGTTTGCTGGAGTGTGTTTGCTGGAGTGTATTTCCAGGGGTGTGTTTCCAGGAGTGTGTTTCCAGGAGTGTGTTTCCAGGAGTGTGTTTGCTGGAGTGTGTTTGCTGGAGTGTGTTTGCTGGAGTGTGTTTGCTGGAGTGTGTTTGCTGGAGTGTGTTTGCTGGAGTGTGTTTGCTGGAGTGTGTTTGCTGGAGTGTGTTTGCTGGAGTGTGTTTGCTGGAGTGTGTTTGCTGGAGTGTGTTTCCAGGAGTGTGTTTGCTGGAGTGTGTTTCCAGGAGTGTGTTTGCTGGAGTGTGTTTGCTGGAGTGTATTTCCAGGGGTGTGTTTCCAGGAGTGTGTTTCCAGGAGTGTGTTTGCTGGAGTGTGTTTACAGGAGTGTGTTTGCTGGAGTGTGTTTGCTGGAGTGTGTTTGCTGGAGTGTGTTTGCTGGAGTGTGTTTGCTGGAGTGTGTTTGCTGAAGTGTGTTTGCTGGAGTGTGTTTGCTGGAGTGTGTTTGCTGGAGTGTGTTTGCTGGAGTGTGTTTGCTGGAGTGTGTTTGCTGGAGTGTGTTTCCAGGAGTGTGTTTGCTGGAGTGTGTTTCCAGGGGTGTGTTTCCAGGGGTGTGTTTCCAGGAGTGTGTTTCCAGGAGTGTGTTTCCAGGAGTGTGTTTGCAGGAGTGTGTTTGCTGGAGTGTGTTTACAGGAGTGTGTTTGCTGGAGTGTGTTTGCTGGAGTGTGTTTGCTGGAGTGTGTTTGCTGGAGTGTGTTTGCTGGAGTGTGTTTGCTGGAGTGTGTTTGCTGGAGTGTGTTTGCTGGAGTGTGTTTGCTGGAGTGTGTTTGCTGGAGTGTGTTTGCTGGAGTGTGTTTGCTGGAGTGTGTTTGCTGGAGTGTGTTTGCTGAGTGTGTTTGCTCGAGTGTGTTTGCTCGAGTGTGTTTGCTGGAGTGTGTTTGCTGGAGTGTGTTTGCTGGAGTGTGTTTGCTGGAGTGTGTTTGCTGGAGTGTGTTTGCTGGAGTGTGTTTGCTGGAGTGTGTTTGCTGGAGTGTGTTTGCTGGAGTGTGTTTGCTGGAGTGTGTTTGCTGGAGTGTGTTTGCTGGAGTGTGTTTGCTGGAGTGTGTTTGCTGGAGTGTGTTTGCTGGAGTGTGTTTCCAGGAGTGTGTTTGCTGGAGTGTGTTTGCTGGAGTGTATTTCCAGGGGTGTGTTTCCAGGGGTGTGTTTCCAGGAGTGTGTTTCCAGGAGTGTGTTTGCTGGAGTGTGTTTACAGGAGTGTGTTTGCTGGAGTGTGTTTGCTGGAGTGTGTTTGCTGGAGTGTGTTTGCTGGAGTGTGTTTGCTGGAGTGTGTTTGCTGGAGTGTGTTTGCTGGAGTGTGTTTGCTGGAGTGTGTTTGCTGGAGTGTGTTTTCTGGAGTGTGTTTGCTGGAGTGTGTTTGCTGGAGTGTGTTTGCTGGAGTGTGTTTGCTGGAGTGTGTTTGCTGGAGTGTGTTTGCTGGAGTGTGTTTGCTGGAGTGTGTTTGCTGAAGTGTGTTTGCTGAAGTGTGTTTGCTCGAGTGTGTTTGCTCGAGTGTGTTTGCTGGAGTGTGTTTTCTGGAGTGTGTTTGCTGGAGTGTGTTTGCTGGAGTGTGTTTGCTGGAGTGTGTTTGCTGGAGTGTGTTTGCTGGAGTGTGTTTGCTGGAGTGTGTTTGCTGGAGTGTGTTTGCTGGAGTGTGTTTGCTGGAGTGTGTTTGCTGGAGTGTGTTTGCTGGAGTGTGTTTGCTGGAGTGTGTTTGCTGGAGTGTGTTTGCTTGAGTGTGTTTCCAGGAGTGTGTTTGCTTGAGTGTGTTTCCAGGAGTGTGTTTGCTTGAGTGTGTTTTCAGGAGTGTGTTTGCTGGAGTGTGTTTGCTGGAGTATGTTTTCTGGAGTGTGTTTGCTGGAGTGTGTTTGCTGGAGTGTGTTTGCTCGAGTGTGTTTGCTGGAGTGTGTTTTCTGGAGTGTGTTTGCTGGAGTGTGTTTGCTGGAGTGTGTTTGCTGGAGTGTGTTTGCTGGAGTGTGTTTGCTGGAGTGTGTTTGCTGGAGTGTGTTTGCTGGAGTGTGTTTGCTGGAGTGTGTTTGCTGGAGTGTGTTTGCTGGAGTGTGTTTGCTGGAGTGTGTTTGCTGGAGTGTGTTTGCTTGAGTGTGTTTCCAGGAGTGTGTTTGCTTGAGTGTGTTTCCAGGAGTGTGTTTGCTTGAGTGTGTTTTCAGGAGTGTGTTTGCTGGAGTGTGTTTGCTGGAGTATGTTTTCTGGAGTGTGTTTGCTGGAGTGTGTTTGCTGGAGTGTGTTTGCTGGAGTGTGTTTGCTGGAGTGTGTTTGCTGGAGTGTGTTTGCTGGAGTGTGTTTCCAGGAGTGTGTTTGCTGGAGTGTGTTTACTGGAGTGTGTTTGCTGGAGTGTGTTTGCTGGAGTGTGTTTTCTGGAGTGTGTTTTCTGGAGTGTGTTTGCTGGAGTGTGTTTGCTGGAGTGTGTTTGCTGGAGTGTGTTTGCTGAAGTCTGTTTTCTGGAGTTTGTTTGCTGGAGTGTGTTTGCTGGAGTGTGTTTGCTGGAGTGTGTTGCTGGAGTGTGTTTGCTGGAGTGTGTTTACTGGAGTGTGTTTGCTGGAGTGTGTTTTCTGGAGTGTGTTTGCTGGAGTGTGTTTGCTTGAGTGTGTTTCCAGGAGTGTGTTTGCTTGAGTGTGTTTCCAGGAGTGTGTTTTCAGGAGTGTGTTTCCAGGAGTGTGTTTTCTGGAGTGCGTTTCCAGGAGTGTGTTTCTGGAGTGTGTTACCAGGAGTGTGTTTACTGGAGTGTTTGTTGTGTAATATCTGATCTGTCCTTCAGTCTGCAGCAGGGCTCTGCTCAGCTCACCGTGGGCTTCTGTGTGGATCTCTTTCCTCTGGTCTGGAATATTCTGCAGAGTCCTTTTGAAGAGTAAGTGTGTGTGTGCGTGTGTGTGTGTGTGTGTGTGTGTGTGTGTGTGAGGGTGTGTTTGTGTGTGCATGTGTGTGTGTGTGTTTGTGTGTGCATGTGTGTGAGCGTGTGTGTGTGTAATGATGATTTCTCTCGTCAGTTTTCTGATCACAGCTTTAGTCTGGATTCGGACAGTTCTGGAGCGCTGGAGATCTGTGCTGATCACAGACACACAGTCCTCAGACTACAGGTGAACACACACACACTCTGCCACTCTGACACACACTCACATACTCAACCACACAAGTACACACTTACTGATACAAACTCACACACACACACACACACACACTATCAGACACATATACACAAATAGACACTCACACACACACACACACACACACTCTCCCACACACACACACACACACACACACACACACACACACACACTCTCCCACACACACAGTGACGCTGATCTGACCTGCAGGAACACTGGTGCACTGAAGCAGGCGCTGCAGGATCTCTGGACTCTGCAAGTACACTTCACATCCGCATCAGAAACAACAGCACACATCTGGAAGGTGAAACACACACACAGACAGACACACTTCTGACAACACAAGTAAACAATAATCAAATCCTGATGTCACCAGTTTTATTAACGTCTTTAATGTGAACTCTGTTTGTTTCTCAGGCCATCGAGTGTCATTTAATCCAGCTCTGAGGAGCATCATCTCCGCTAAAACATCAGTGTGTGTGTTATTAAAGCATCTACTGGAATATGTGTGGTGTATTGTGTTAAATACAGTGTGTTTCTGTTCTGATGGCTATAAATATAATACATGTTAATATACAGAATGTTATTAGATGTGCTGTTTAAGCCACTTTCATTATCAATAATAATAATTCAGTATTTTCCTAAATAAAATGATTGAATAATATATAAATATATGCAAAAAAAGAACAATTCAAGAGTTCACACTTAGCTCACGATTTATACATAGCTTGTTTGGCATGCTGTCCCGGGAGAGAGCCCTGAGCTCAAGGTATCCTCGAGCCCAGGGCTCCCTCCTTTCACAGGGCGAGGGGAGACTGAGCTCAGGTCGATCTGAAACTCCCCCGCTGCTGAGGCCAAGGTGAACTTCCTGAAAGTAAGACATTAGAAAAAGATTTAGGCTTATTTTATCAATAATATAGAGCAGAACAGAAACACCAGATGGCCTAGTGAAGACCCAACGCCATTGGTATTCTTGCTGTGAGGCAAACGTGCTAGTCATTAGGCCACCGTGCCGCCCATTCTTGATAAAGGTGGAAGAAGGGGAGGAGGGGGGTTTCTTCCAGACGAAGATAGTTGTAGAGAGGAAATGAGGATATATATAGTTACTTGGGATCCTTTGATTGGAGGATCATGATTAGCTAATGTGGACCAGCTGGGTCAATCATGAGCACATGCTCCTCTCGAAATTAGTTTAACATTTAAACTTCACTTCAAGAGTTCACACTTAGCTCACGATTTATACATAGCTTGTTTGGCATGCTGTCCCGGGAGAGAGCCCTGAGCTCAAGGTATCCTCGAGCCCAGGGCTCCCTCCTTTCACAGGGCGAGGGGAGACTGAGCTCAGGTCGATCTGAAACTCCCCAAAAGGCAAATGATAAACGCTCGGGACAGCAGCCGCGTGTTTACACAGAAACTCCCCAAAGTGCAAAGAAAAAGTGCTACATCCGGCTGCTGGATGTAATGTAAAGAACTGGTAAAGGGAGGGGGGGATCTAGGGAGTGTGTAAAGGCCAGGGTAGGTTTGGTGGCTATGAAAATGAACACAGCAGACTAAGTTTGACTCCTGTGGGAGTCCGAGTGTGGCTATGAGTGAGGGTGGAGACTCGTGTGAGAGTTGGACCTTAAATGGGAGTCAGTGTTTAAGAGAAGGTTTGTGAGAGGTAATACAGAAGGGCATGGAGTTGGCTGTTAAAGCAGAGGGAAGTGATTTGGTAGCGGAATCATCCGACACTGCTGAGGGTAAAGAAAGGGCAGAGAAGCTGGAGGGAACTTAAATGCTTTATAAATTAATGTATGGAATATAGGACTAGTATGCAGCAGAAGCATCCAATGCTAGCAGGTAGCTCAACACTGGCATGGAAAAAGAAAGGGGAAGGCAGTTGGAATTAACACAGCTTTAGTATACGAACAATAAAATATAGACATGGAGCATACTAGTGAACTACTATGCATAATAAAATGCACTACGGCAGAAAAACCGGCTGTAAAGTAACAAGTATTATTATGTACAAATTACACGAAAAGAAAGATACTAATGCAGCAGGAGCCCACAACGCTAAGAAGGGGAAAGAAAAGTGGAGAGCTGTTAAAGTAACAAGGTTACTAAGCAAAATACATAATATCATAAACATGAAATGCTAATGAACTACTATGCAGAATAAACACTTTAATGCCGAAGCTGGAGAATAACTATACAGAATAAATAAACTGATGCAGCAGAAGCACTCGACACTGCAGGGGAAACAAGAAGGTGAGGGCGATAGGTGAGGCTCTTGCGAGAGCCAAAGCTTGTATTGACTCCTGATGGAGTCAGATCTTAGGGTGATGCAAAGGTGGAGGAAGGAAGTTGGATGAGAGTCAAAGGCTAGGAGTAAAGGCTGGGAAAAAAACCGCAAAAGCACTCATTGCTGGCAAGGGAAAAAGGTGCTGGAAGTAACGTGATTATGGAGAAATACACAATATTATACACAAAATACTAATGGACTACTATGCAGAATAAATGCAATGTAGATTTGTTTAATGACTATGGAAAACAAATAAAACTGGTACAGCGGAAGCCCTCGACACTGGCAGGGGAAAACAGGAAGGTGAGGGCGATAGGTGAGGCTCTTGCGAGAGCCAAAGCTCGTATTGACTCCAGCGGGAGTCAGAGCTTAGAGTGATGCTAAAGTGGAGGAAGGACGTTGGATGAGTCAAAGGCAAAGAGTAAAGGCTGGGAGAAAACAGCATAAGCACTCAATGCTGGCGAGGGAAAAGGTGCTGGGAGTAACATCGTTATGCAGAAATACACAATATTATACAAAATACTGAATGGACTATGCAGAATAAACACAATGTAGATTTGTTTAATGACTATATGGAAAAATAAACTGGTACAGCGGAAGGACTCCACGCTGGAATGGGAAGAGAAAGGTAGCTATAACACAGGTATACTATACAATTATGCAAATGATACAATACATGAAAGATAATGGTAAACTACGATGGAGAATAAATGATTTAATGCAGCAGAAGCACTCTGCTGGCAGGAAAAATAAAAGGGGGGAGAGCAGCTGCGAGTAACACAATTATCCTATACTAATACTATACAGAATATACAAACTATGCAATAAGACACTAAAGCAGCAGGAGCACACAATGCTGGCAGGGGGAAATAACAGGGGAGGAGCTGTTGGAGGTAACTTATTACTATGCAAAATACAGAATATAATAACATGAATGCTAATGAACTATAATGCAGAATAAACAATGTAAATACTGGTGAATGACTATACAGAATAATTAAACTGATGCAGCGGAAGCACTCAATACTGGCAGTGGAAACAGGAAGGTGAGAGTGATAGGTGAGGCTCCTGTGAGAGCCGAAGCTCGTGTTGACTCCTGTGGCAATCTGAGCTTAGGGTGATGCTTAGATGGAGCAAGGAGGTTGGATGAGAGTCAAAAGCAAGGGGTAAAGAGCTTGGAGGGAACAACAGAAGCACTTAACGCTGACAGGGGGAACAGAAAGGAGAGGGTGAAAGGTAAGACTCTTCCCAGAGCCAAATCTCGTCTTGACTCCTGCAGAAGTCTGAGCTTAGGGTGATGCAGATGGAGCAAGGAAATTAAATGAGTCCAAGGCGAGGGGTAAAGAGTTAGGAGGGAACAGTGGAAGCACTCGATGCTGGCAGGGGGAACAGAAAGGTGAGGTTGATAGGTGAGGCTCTCCAAGAGCTGAAGCTCATATTTACTCCTGCGGGAGTCTGAGCCGTAGAGGGGGGGTTGCTAGCAATGGACAGATAGATGGCTTTGGCTAGAGTATAAAAGGGTGGCCGATATTGGCTGAGAGGTTTAATAGAACCGACTGGGGTTGTTTTAGATGAAAAGACTGAGGCGAATGTAGGATTTAAAAAGCTTCAGAGGACCAATGACCGAGGGTCTGGATCTGATGCTGGGAAAGCCTGTTAACGGCTGCTGTGATGGCATGCCAATTCTGAATGAATGGCTGGAAAATGGTTCAGGAAAGAATCCTGATAAGCGAAGGACTTTGAGGTGTTTCTGGAACCAGAGACATGATACTGGACAATTAGCGTCATCAGTAAAAAGGGGGCTATGGGGGGTTGTTTCTTGAGATCCCCTTAAGTGTAGGTATGCTAGGAGGGCATAGGTGAGGGCAAGGATGTTGAAGATGTGAATGAAATGTTGTCGAATTAATCTCTTACTTTGCAGGATTAGGGGACCCTTTCTTTCCTCGAACAAAATTAGATCTGCTATAGTGGGTTGGAGTGAGGGGTTGAGTTCGAATATGTTCCATGCTGTGATGTGTGACGGAAGGGTTCTGAGGGCTACTACTTGGAGGACAAGCGATATGGGGTTTGGTGGAGGTTATAAAGAGGGTGGCTTAAGGCAATGTCACTTCTGGAAAGGGAGGGACAAGCGTTGGGTTAGGATCCACTTCTGGAGCCAATGACCAGAATTTCTGAAAAGAAAATGAGAAAGAGTCAATGATTTGGTTTTTGCAACCTGGCAAGTCTTAAGCAGACATGATACATTGTTTTTTGGCTGATGTCAAAATAAGACATCTTAAAAGTAGCATTAAAGGTTGGGGAGTAACAACGCCTTTGTCTATGCATTATATTATGTCTTCCTCATCACAATGAAAGAATGCTGGAGGTGGACCATTCGTCTCCCCATAGTATGGCAGCAGCAACTTTTGAGTACAGTTTGAAGGAAGCTGATGAGTAATTGCTTTTTGGAGTAGAAATCGATTGAGGGGGCCATGTGGTAGCAAACCAGTGGCCTCTGAGTAACCTTTGAACCCAACTGATGGGGCAGCACCAGTATATAGGCTAATATCTAATGGGGGTGCAAACAATAACTGCAAAAGGAGGAACGCTCGTTCCATTGCTTAAGGAAAGTAATCCATAAGCTGAGTTCATTGCGGGTGGGTTTGGAGAGAGACCTTGTGTCTTCTAAATCGTGGACTGTTGTAGGGAGCTGAAGCAGGCAAGTTTGAGGTAAATTGGCATTGTGAAATTTAGGTGGTCGAAAATGGATAACAGTATGCGTTTTATTAAAGTCTGTTTTCTTGAATTATAAGGGAAAGAGAAATTCAGTCATATTTCTCTTTAAGAAGGGAAGCTTGGAATTTATGCAAATTAGAGTTGATGCCTAGAAATTCAGTAAATGTACTGGTTCCAGCCTTCTGCAAGAGGAATACCTAGTTTGGCGAAAACCTTTTGGGTGATCTCTAGGTGTTAGGCTGTAGGCGATGTGAGGGGAGAGATGATTAGAATCTCATCTAAAAGTTGGGTGAGATGGGGGATTCTGAAATTATTAGATAGAATCCATTTGTCAGAGAATTTACGAGTTGCACTGCTTATAGGACAAATGCATGAAATATTGAATGGTGGGGCAGAGAATGGTCCAATTATAAAATGGTTGTCAATCTCTTTTTTTTTTTTTTTTTTAAATAAGATGATCGACAGTTTCGGGTTAGGTCAGGATTAGGAAAAAAAAAAAAAATTAATGGAAGGAAGAGCTGAGAGGCCCGGGTGGAATCCGTGGGTTAGACCTGAAATGAGAAAGTCAGAAAAATTAGTGTCAGGGTGAGAACGCAGTTCTCTAGAGAGGTGAGGAATATTTACATGAATGAACAGAATCCCTCCATGGGATGGTGGAGGGATGGAGAGCTAAAGATATGGAGCATGGCTTGGCTGGTGGTCCTGGAAATACCTCTAAGACAGAGTAGGTGAAGTGAGAAGTTTAAATCCCTGTGGCATATTACGATCAGACGTCTATGTTTGATGTGTAGAATTTCATTAGCTGGGTAATTTTTAGAAGTTAAATTGCTATCGGGAGTGGCGGGGTTTATTTATTTATTTATTTATTTTTTTATTTTTTATTTTTTTTTTTTTTTTTTTTTATTTATTTATTTTTTTTTTTTATTTATTATTATTATTATTATTATTATTATTATTATTTTTTTTTTTTTTTACTTCAAAAACGATGTTGACATTTAATTTATACTTGAACCGTACTTATTAGAAACTTTGTCAATGTAATGTTTGCTACAGGCTTTACTTTTATCCATGATTAAATAACATTAAGTTTGGAATCTTAACATTATTAAAGTCAGAAGCATAACTGGCCCAATTCATTCACAAAGTCTTTGCAACTGTGTCTGTTCGTAAATATCGGGAGAGAGGGCGGGACCGTCTCATGTTCTGAGAGCCCTTGGACGGTGACACTTCTTCCAGCTATTGGCTCAAAGAAGTGTCCATCAAAAGTGCAAAGGTCAGCGGCCATTTTGTTACAAGTGTTTATGTCTGAAAGATGCTACTTACTGAACGCAGTCCAGCGACTAGTTTGGATGACAGCAGTGAATCCATGGATAATTATCAACATACAAGTATGTTGTGGACTAATATTTTACGGATTAGATTGCTTTAATCCTTGCAGTTGAATTATCCAGGTTGTTAAACCGTTAGGGACCTGTGGATGGGCCGGAAGCTTGAGAGGTGGGTTTATTTGGTTTGTTATCTCTGGTTGTTTACAGTTCAACAGAGGACGCTAAGTCCATAGTGTTTGTGTCCTTAAAATGATTTCAATTATTTTAGTTATGCGAGTCTTGCTTTCTAAAGATATACGAAATGTTTAGTTTTGTTGGAGAGTAGTTATTTTGCACGGCCTCCTCTAAAGCATGCTATGTACATTACCACGGGTGGACCGCTAAGAGAGCGGTGAGAGTTTGGCTTCATGGCTCTGGCTGCAGTTGTAGATGTTTGTTGGCTATTTCCATATTGATATGCTGAAAAGCGCAAAGCTGTAAAAGCTTTTTAGAGCTGAAGCTTTTTAGCAGCCGGAAGCTTTCTTCCAGACGAAGATAGTTGTAGAGAGGAAATGAGGATATATATAGTTACTTGGGATCCTTTGATTGGAGGATCATGATTAGCTAATGTGGACCAGCTGGGTCAATCATGAGCACATGCTCCTCTCGAAATTAGTTTAACATTTAAACTTCACTAAAAACAAATAATAATAAAAACTTGTCATCAATGTTTTTGGAAATAGTAAGTGCAGTTTGTGCATCATTATTATGTGCGTCAACATTTGTTTTTACCATTAATAATATTATATATTACACACATTACCATTTGAATGATTACAGCATGATGTGTTTTGACGAGCAGTTGCAGTGAAAAACATCTGATATTCTGATAATATATATTTATACATAATTATTAGTTTATTTTCACACATAAAATGGGCCAAAACAGATTCATCCTGCACTGAAAAGTCTAAAATTAGTCATTGAACAATACTGTTATATAGAATTTGCTAGTTCATTTATTAGTGATTATTACACTATTAATGTATATTGATGGTTTTTTTTTTTGCATTATTTTCCCAGTACTGGGTTGCAGCTGGAAAAGCATCCGCTGCGTAAAACATATGCTGGAATAGTTGTCGGTTCATTCCGCTGTGGTGACCCCAGATTAATAAAGGGACTAAGCCTAAGGAAAATGAATGAATGAATGAATGAATATTGCATTTCTGCAATTATTTTTATTTTATTTACAGTCTATATTTTTATTGACACTTCAGCAATTTATGGTTATTTCCTGGCAAGATCAATATAGATAAAAAAAACATATTTAAATAACACTAACATACTGACGCTTATAAAGAAGCTTTTGAACCTGCTCTCTGCATATGGGATGCAAAATTCAATATGCACAAATGGCATTAAATCTCTATTTAATTATGCACCTTCAAAGTTTGGTGCAACATGAAAAGTAAAACAGAAACTTTACATTTGCCATTTTTAAACACAGTTATAGAGTAACTTACACACTGATTTGAGTGCTTTATGTTGCAAAATTGAAGCGAAAATGCACAGCAGAACTATATTCATGATTTCTAAAGGGGCTTTATTTGAACATTTAGAGTAGAAAAGATAAAGGTTAAATGCGTGACGCGGTGGCGCAGTCGGTGGTGCTGTCGCCTCACAGCAAGAACGTCACTGGTTCAAGCCTCGGCTGGGTTTGTGGAGTTTGCATGTTCTCCCGGTGTTGGCGTGGGTTTCCTCCGGGTGCTCCGGTTTCCCCCACAGTCCAAACACATGCGCTATAGGGGAATTGGGTAAGGCTAAATTAGCTGTAGTGTATGAGTGTGAATGAGTGATGTGAAGGGCATCCGCTGCGTAAAACATATGCTGGATAAGTTGGTGGTTCAATCTGCTGTGGCGACCCCAGATTAATAAAGGGACTAAGCTGAAGGAAAATGAATGAATGAATGAATGAATGATTAAATAATTAACAGCTTGAGCTTTTACAGTAGTTTAAATAATAAAAAAAAAAACCAAGAGCATTAAAAGGACAGAAATCAAAACTTTTTCATTTAGTGTCCGCAAGAAACTTGCTCTTCAATTTATTTAGCCAATTTTTGATTATTGGGATATTGTTTATCAAAGTGCGTCAAAATTAGATCCTTAATCCGGCTTATAATAGACTGCAGATTTGTTCTGGGTTGTTCTGTTTACACACATCATTGTTTAATGTATGATCTGTTGCTGTGGCCATCTTTTGCACACAAGACAACATTCATTGGCTTCAATTTATATTTAAATGTTTTCATTTTAAGAATCCTTATTATTTACAACAATATTTTGTATTTTTTCCTTAAATGATCAAGTTAGACATTCTGTTCAGACTTATTTGTTTGTTGCTCGTTGTAAATAATCTATGGGTAAAAGAGCTGTATGTTTAAGGGTCCAACAGATTGGAATAATTTAATGAACATTCGATCCATTACATCATTTAAGGTCTTTAAGAAACTTTATCATTTTTTACTTTGGTTTGTACATGTTTTTCAATATGATGTCATTATTTATTTGGTGATTGATTCACTGATCTGTATATGGTTTATCTACGTGTATATATACACGTATGTGTGTATGTATCCTGCTTCACCCCCCCCCCCCCCTCCCTTTTTTATTTATTTATTCATTTATTTATTTTTTATGTCATGTTTTTTACATTTTGTGTAAGTTTTGTTTTGTCTTTTGGTGTTATTATTATGTGATTGTGATTAAATGTGGGACCCCCTTGAAAATGAGATGGTACATCTCAAGGGGTTTACCCCTATAAATATCAATATCAAAACAGAAAACTAATAAATATTAATATTTTATTATAGATCTACAGATAAACATAATAGATAACAATAGAAGGTGATGATAATATAAAAAGATAATAACAGCAATATAGAGATTTTATAGAGTATTAATTATAGGTCGTGCAAATTTGAGTGCTTTATTGTTAAGTGAATCTGGAATCGTAGGAAAGTCATTTTAAATCTCTTGTATAAATGCGGTAAAACTGTGTTTGCAGAACTATATTTACGGTCCCTGCAGTGAGTAGCAGTTGCGCGTGACGTCATCACGCAGCGCAGGTTTGACGCAGCAGCTGACAGCAGTCTAAAGTCACGCGTTTCCGTTTATTACTGTTCATTTTGTATCTGAAAGTGAGAAATTGTTTATTATATACTGTGTATTATTGACCGACTGGCAATGCGCGTGCCGTCCTATGTGCGCGCCTGCGTGCCCGCGCTTCTGCTGCTGTTCGGGCTGCGCGCGTGTTTCGCACTCGAGGAGGAGGAGGAGATGCTAGTTCATGAGGACATGCGGGTGCATGTGTCTGGTCGCGCGCTGGTCCCGGGTGTGCGAGCACAGGACTGGATCTCATCTGCGCGAGTTCTGCTGGATGGAGAGAAGCACGTGGGGTTCCTCAGGTGCGCGCATGCAGACGAGAGCGAGCGGCGATAACAAGAGAGATACAGTATATGAAGCGCGTGCATGCTAATTCATTCATTTATTCGGCAACACTTTATTTGGACGGTCCATTTGAGTATTAGTAGACTGTCTGCTTAATATCTGCTGATACTGCTCCTTCAACAGACATTTAACTAAAACAACCAAAATTTCAACCTCTAATGATGTTGCAGCTTGACGTTGTGTGGACGTTACCAATATGACGTCTATCAGATGTTGGTTGCCATACCTGACGAATATATGTCAGTATCTGACGTCAATATGACGCTGGTTTAAGATGTTGGCTCGACGTTGGATTTTGGTCACTTACCAACGCAACCTAAATACAACCAAATATCAACGTCGGTATACTTTGTTATTGGACATCAAAATAAAGTACAGTGAAATTTGGTCACCTGACACCACAACCTAAATCTAACCTAATGTCTTATGCCATTGTGTGTCTGCTGGGTACTTTCTTGTATGTACATTTTCAAAATGTATTGGTTTCTATTAAGTACTTTTTAAAGCAATTTTCCAAAATGCACATTAAGATAGGCGAATGCTAGCCATTATCAGTAACCTACGGTAATGATCCTCAGTCACATCTCAGATGTACACTTCTCATTCACAGAAGGTTCTAAAGTTCAACACAGCAAACGCAGAACGTTACTCCCATTTAGTACCCATTTTGGGTATTTTTTGAGAACATTCTAGGAATGTTCTCTGTTTACCAAAAAACTAACCTTTCCAGAACTTTGCGCTGAGGTTTTCGTGAGAAAAAGAAAGGTTTTCCAGGAGCATTCTCCTAACAGTGAGGGAACGTTCCTGGAAAACCAGCAGAGACATTATGGGGCTGTGTTCCAGTCCACTTTTAGACACACACTCACAAACTTCCCTTCCCTTGTTAACTAACTTAAATAAGCTAACTTGCTGTTTTGCTTTCTGATTGATTGCTCAGTGTTTTATCATCATGCTGAAGTCCTTCATTATTGAAACCACTGCGATAATAATATGGATACTACATTACTCAGTCCTACTGGAAGCGTTGTGTGTTTGATCTGACAGCATCATTATTCTGTATAATAATCAGCCGGTTCTGCAGGGATGACGGATCTTTCACAGTCAGTGATGTCCCGTCTGGATCATATGTTCTGGAAATCTCCTCTCCGACTTACAGATTCCTGCCGGTGCGAGTGGACATCACCTCTGCAGGGAAGATGAGGTGTGTGTGAGGTTGAGACTGCAGTCCTGCGGGACCAGGTCTGATGGATGAATGCGGGTGCGGGCGGTGAGCTCCTCGCGTGTAAATTACTGAGCTGAAACAACACAATTCTTCAGTTTTTTGGGGGAGAGAGGCAACTCAACTGTCTCATGTTCAATCCACTTCAATTTGTAAAATCAATTAAGTTAATTTAATCGATTTGTGTCAGGACAACGTGAAGTAATTATGTGGAACCCTGCATTGTTTACAGTGTGTTTGGGGTTGCAGGAGAATACAATTATTCGTGGGACTCAAGCAAAATGTAAATATCTTAAAATTAATTAAATAAAAACAGATACTCTGACATTAAGCTACTGCCAAAAAGCAACTAAAATAAAAAAACTGTTTACAGATTTACTATTTTGTTTCCCGGTTTACTCTAATTTGCCCATTTTTATTTATTCTGAAATAAGGATGACTTCTGTTCAATGTTTGGTCGTTGCTGAAGGCATTAAAGGCTAACGCATGTTCTGAAGCAGTATTAGGACAAACACTTTTCTGTTTGACCACTCGAGAAATCATTCATTCATTTTCTTTTTCGGCTTAGTCCCTTTATTAATCAGGGGTCGCCACAGCGGAATGAACCGCCAACGTATCCAGCATATGTTTTATGCAGCGGATGCCCTTCCAGCTGCAACCCAGTACTGGGAAACATCCATACACACCCATTCACACACATACACTAGAGCCAATTTAGTTGATCAGTTCCCCTAACGCACATGTGTTTGGACTGTGGGGGAAACCGGAGCACCCGGAGGAAACCCACACCAACACGGGGAGAACATGCAAACTCCACAAAGAAATGCCAACTGATCCAGCTGGGACTCAAACCAGCGACCTTCTTGCTGTGAGGCCACAGTGATACCCACTGCACCACCACGTCACCCCGCTCGAGAAATCAACTTTTATTATTAAATTGTTCCATTGCAAAAGTATTAGCCTGACTGTTCTGACTGTGTTTCTATCTTCTGAAAAGCTCCTTGTTTGTGTCCATGTTCATCATTACATTTAATTAAACAAGAAAACTAAACCTATTTCCTCATTTTACAAACAAAAACAAACAAATTAAGTTGAACATTACTAAATTAGGTGGTTTAAATTCAGCCCATAAATTGTTTGCCACAATTTTGCAAAAATCTTTATTTCAGCATGGCCTACTTGTGGGCAGGAGCAGGACAAAGCTTGAAGACTGTATGCGGGAGCAGGAGGAAATATCATACATGTTTGCCTTATCATGATTGGTGTGAACAGACCTTTATGATGGGTTTACATCAAATGCAGAATTAAGTATTCACATGAGAAATTACTTATGAAGCCAGTGCAAACGCACAGAGGTGAATAACGTCATGTGGCGCAAATGATGCAGAATGTGCAATGCAATACTATGAAAATATACTATGCAAATTCATTAATTCAATCAAAAAATTAGCATGAGGTGAAAACATCCCCCGAGTAAACTATACCTAGTAATCTGCATTTTTTGTGAACCCAGCATCAAAATAAAGCCATGCTAGCCTATCAGAAAGGAGAGAAGTGTGCACACTAATGTTTCTGAAAATCCTGGTCAGTTTAAAAATCTCAGTTTATAAAAATATGGGGACGCGTGTGTGTGTGTGTGTGTGTGTGTGCGTGCAGAGCTCGTGTGGTGAACTACATACAGACGTCAGAGGTGATCCTGCTGCCGTACCCACTGCAGATGCGGAGTGTTGGTCTGCACCGATTCTTCACGGAACGCGAGAGCTGGGGCTGGACAGACTTCATCCTCAACCCTATGGTGCGCCATTTCAATTCATTATATATATATACAGTTGAAGTCAGAATTATCAGCCCTCCTGAATTATTATCCCACCTGAATATTTTTTTCCAAATTTCTGTTTAAAGGAGAAGATGTATTCAGCACATTTCTTATCATAATAGTTTTAATAACTCATTTCTAATAACTGATTTCTTTTCTCTTTGTCATGATGACAGCACATAATATTAGACTAGATATTCTTCAAGACACTAGTATTCAGCTTAAAGTGACATTAGTAATAAATTATCTTTTAAAGTGACTTACCCAACACTTTGGTCATGTTCTGGTAGGTGCTCATGATGGTTCTTCCTCTTCTTGTCATCCTCCTCCTCCCGAGAGTCTTCAACCCCAGCGATCCAGAGATGAGACGGGTATCTGTTAATTTATTAACTGTTAATTAATATCTGTTCATCCACTCCACATGAACACATCACTCTGACTCGCTGTGTTTCCATCCATAGATGTGAATTAGATTTACCCACACACACACATTTATATCTGCAGACCAACATTAATGACACAAAGACCCTCACACACACATTTATATCTGCAGACCAACATTAATGACACAAAGACCCTCACACACACATTTATATCTGCAGACCAACATTAATGACACAAAGACCCTCACACACACATTTATATCTGCAGACCAACATTAATGACACAAAGACCCTCACACACACATTTATATCTGCAGACCAACATTAATGACACAAAGACCCTCACACACACATTTATATCTGCAGACCAACATTAATGACACAAAGACCCTCACACACACATTTATATCTGCAGACCAACATTAATGACACAAAGACCCTCACACACACATTTATATCTGATCAGATCATCTGAAATTACAGCACTGAAGCGCAAAAGCCCAGGCGCACACACATACTCACTAAACCTGATTACCGCACAGTTTAGGAGCATTTATAATTATCAGAATAATATTTTATCCTTCTCAGTTGTGTGCATACATTATTTTATCTGCATTTTCTAAATTTCTGGGTAGTTTTACCATTAAGATATTCCAAAATGTGCATTAAATTAGGTGTATATAAATATAAATGCTGACCACCTGATTGGTTGACAGGAGATGGAGCAGTCCATGAACATGCTGAACTCCAACCAGGAGCTTCCAGACGTCTCTGAGATCATGACCAAAATCTTCACACCAGCCAAAGGTCACGGGAGGACAGTAGAGGGAGCCAGGGGCACTAGGGGCGGAGCCCAGGGCCAAAGGGGTGGTTCTGATGATCAGAGAGGCCGGGCTCACGGTCCGAGAGGTGCAGTTGCAAGGCGGAGATGATGAGACAGATACTTTTATTATTCGTTATAAAGAAACTCTACAGGTTTATCTGCAGTGTTTGATAAAGAGAGCGAGTACAGTAAACCAGAACACATTATCACTGGCTGTCAAGTCATCCGTCAGGAGATACTGAATAGTCTGTTATTTATTAAAGGAGTTATGCATTCAGAATAAATGATCATAAACTGTCTTGTTTTCTTGGTTTACAGATTGTGTAGTTTTACGACGGTCCCTGCTGTGTGTGTGTGTGTGTGTGTGTGTCAGATGAGCCCAGTGTGACATTTATGGAGAGAGACTTGATCTAAATATAACTGTGTGTGTGTGTGTGTGTGTGTGTGTGTGTGTGTGTGTGTGTGTGTGTTTCTCCTAGAAGTGACACACACACAGGTCTGACGTAACATGTGTCACACTAAACTAAAGACAAAGTTCATCAAAACACTGGATCTACTTCACTATCCACAAATATATGCATGAAACTGAACTTTTCATGAATAAATCGTGATTAATCAATACTTTTGTACTGAAATGTATTCTAAATGTATGAAAAAAAAATCACAAACACAATAGTCATGTAGACCCGGGGCTTATAAAGGTGTGTAAAAAACCTTACATATAATTAAATATGTTAATTACAGGATGAATGAAAAGTAACTAGACAATAAAAATGCATATTAAGGTAGACTTATATATATATATATATATATATGAGTGTTTTCTGAAGTCAACAAAAATGCAGAGTGTTTTCAGAACAGAAAGCCTGTTCCACCTCCAGCATCAAAACATTCATAACTGTTAAAGATCTTTTTCTTTTGTTCAGTAATTGTTTTTTTCTTAAGTCATAATTTCACTTATTCTTATTATTGTCAGTTAATTTCAGTTCATCTTTATTTGTACTGAGCTTTTACAATGTAGATTCTGTCAAGCAGCTTAACACAGACGTTTTAGTGAACTGAAACTGTGTCAGTTCAGTTTTCAGAGTTGATGTTCAGTTCAGTTCAGTTCAGTGTGGTTTAATCTTCAAACACTGAAGAGCAAATCCATCCATGCACAGCTCCACAAGTCCTGAACCAAGCAAGCCAGTGGCGACAATGGAGGAACAAACTTCACCAATTGACCAAAGTGAAGGAGAGAAACCAGGCTCAGTTAGGCACGACCATTTCTCCTCTGGCCAAACATCCTATGTGGAGCTGCAGTCTAGGTGCTGGAGGCTGGAGAACACTGGATGTCCATCATGGAGAACTGCAGGTTTGAATAGCTCACCGGTTGGTGCTCAGACTGGCCCATGAGATCAATGCAGAGACCCGTCTGTCACCGGGGTCTTTCAGGAATCGGTCTCATGCTCTCCACTCCTCCATGGCTGCCACAGCAACTGTTAAGGATACGGCCTGGTCCAGGATTATGGATACCTTGGCATCAATTTTCTCTGGACAAGTGCTGGTTTGCAGAACGGCCTTATATGGAGTTGGTGTGGGTGTGTATTATGCAAATGACTAACGTATAAATACCAAAAACGTATGCAGTTATTAGTGAACGAGACCCACAAACTCAGACGAGATTAAAATCACAATCTGAAAAACACATTTCTCTAGCGTCCCTCATCTGAATTTCTGCTATATTTATTAGATTTTTTGTGTGTTTCTACACACATCAGTTGCTCATTTAAAACAGAAACTCACGTCTGATTGCTGTGATCGGGAGGTCAAGGTCCGGCTGGTAATCAGGTCATGAATCAGATAAAGGGAAGGATCCTGGCGTACAGTAGAGTCCAGATAAAGGGCTGAAGTCCAGAGCTGATAGAGGCCCGGTGCAGTCTGGGATATGACTGACTAACACACACTCACACAGATGATTCCTGCATTCTGATGGATTTCTCTCTCCGTCTAAGGATGCTGGTGTTGTGGTGTTGTGTTCTTCTGCTTTTGTGTGGTCAGACTGAAGCGTCTCCTGTTGAAAACCTCCATCTGCTCCATCCGGACGAACACAAACTCATCCTGAACCTCGGACAGAAAGGTCAGATTTATTATTTTATTTGTTAGTTCATTCATTCATGTATTCACTCAATGATTTTCTGTAAAACAAGACAATGCTCTGCAGTGCTATTTGTTCAGAGGAAAAAAAATCTGATTGTTTTCATTGTTTTCTCCCCCTTCCTTTACTTTTATGGCAAGTACAAATATCATTATTTATACAGGGATTAAGTTATAATATAAAACTATGTATAACCACCGTTTATATTTACAAGCAAGCCTAAACACACTGCCTAATATGAATATTAAGGATAAAATCATAATAATAATAATAATTCAATAAAGTAAACGATGGTAAAAGGTAGTAGTTGAATAGTATGCCAAAATAAAAGAGAATAAATAAATAAATAATAAAAAATTAAGAAATAAAAATGATATACACGGTATAAAGTTATGGATACTAGTCAGATTACATACACATTCATTCAGTCATGCATTCATTCGTTCATCTGTGAGGTTATTCAACAGAAAAAAAGGATTGTCTGCAGCAAAAAATGCTTTCCTTACAGTTGTTGTCTTGTTTCTAGTCCAAATATCTTCCAAATATCTACATATTATTTCCAGATGAGCAAAAATATTGTCTTGTTTTGAGAAATAATGTCAAAAATAGGTGAGTTTTTTATTAAAACAAGCTTCTACCAATGGGGTAAGCAAAACAAAAATGAGTTCAAATAGCTATTAGACAACAATAATGACTGAGGATTTATTTTCACCACTGGAAAAGTGTGCTTATTATTTAAAATGATTTTAGACTTGATGCATCAGACTTTTAACCCATCTGATTTATGGTGAAAATAGAAAGCAGCTCAGTTTTACTTGTATAGAAAGTTGGTGAAAGACAGACTTATATTTCCATAATAGTTTTTAAGACTAGCACAGACTAGAATCCATTGCTCTAAATCTCCAAATAACCCCATTTAGAGCAAATATTGCTGCAAATTTTGAGAAACGACCAAAACCCTGACCATCTTAATCAGTTTAATGCTGCAGTTGTAAGTAATGGTTGCTAATAAAATCAGAAATGCAATGCTAATGTAACGGTGGTAATGCCAGATAAATGAATCTTATGTTTACTACTGTATATTTAATAAATACTAATTAATTTGGGTGACTTAGGTAGATTTGGTTCTTAGCTTTTCTCTACTAAAACATCATGATGTTTGACAAGACGAGAGGTCAAAGGTCAAGAAGGACTCAGGGTGTGTCCATAAACACCTGATAAACTAGATCAGATAAAGAATAATCATATCAGGTTAACACACACACACACACACACACACACACACACACACACACATATATGTATGTGTGTGTCTATATATATATATATATTCACATTATTTTATACTAATTGTATGTTTATAAATGTATGCGTGTGCGTATGCCTTTATGCAATTATTCATATGTGTGTGCATATCTCTGTGCATGGTGCATGTCTGTGTGTGCAAGTGTGTGTGCATGCATGTCTATAAATATGGATGCATTTGTCTCTGCATACAGTTGAAGAATTATCCACCCTCTTGTGATTTATTAATTTTTTGTCTTTATCAGATATTTCCCAAATGATGTTTAACAGATACAGGAATTTTTCACAGTATTTCCTCTAATATTGTTTCTTCTAGAGAAAGTATTATTTATTATTATTCTTATTTGTATTATTTCAGCTAGAATAAAAGCAGTTTTTAAATGTTTTAAACCATTTTAAGGTCAACATTATTAGGTTAATGTGATTATTTTCAACTTCATAAAGTTACTTTTGCAGCATCGATGTTGTAATGTAATTAAAATACAGTCAGTTCAATAGACTTAAGCATTCATTAGCATAGTAAGCATAAGCATAGTAAGTTCAAGTTTTTATCATCTACGACAACTAGCCAAAGTGAACCCCTTCCTAAGCAGGAAGGGTTTTGAAATAACTCTGCTTTTATTTCCACACTATTCAATATTTAGATCACTACATTGGTTGCCGGTTCATTTCCGAATAGACTATAAATCTTTGTTTATAAAACTTTGTATAACCTAGCGCCACCGTTTCTATCTAATCTGATCTCTACTAAGGCCCAAACCCGATCACTTAGATCATATTCCGACTGTCATCTATTGCAAAAACCCCAATCTCGTCTCAAACGCAGGGGTGATAGAGCCTTTTCAGTTGTGGGTCTGAAACTATGGAATAAGTTACCATTAATAATCAGAATAGCGCCCACTCTATCTATTTTAAATTAATGTTAAAACTCATGTTATTTCGAGTGTATTTAACATTCCCTAATGGCACTTCCAGGCTATATTAAATTGATTCTTTCTTGAAAACTTTTACTGTTGTTACTGTTGTTTTATGGCGACGCGGTGGCGCAGTAGGTAGAAGCCCCGGCTGGGTCAGTTGGTGTTTCTGTGTGGAGTTTGCATGTTCTCCCTGCGTTCGCGTGGGTTTCCTCCGGGTGCTCCGGTTTCCCCCACAGTCCAAACACATGTGGTACAGGTGACTTGGGTAGGCTAAATTGTCCTTAGTGTATGATTGTGAGTGAGTGTGTTTGAATGTTTCCCAGACATGGGTTGTGGCTGGAAGGGCATCCGCTGCATAAACATATGCTGAATAAGTTGGCGGTTCATTCTGCTGTAGCAACAACGGATGCTGAAAAGAAAATGAATGAACTGTTGTGTTATATTCTTGTTTTTATTGTAACTGCTACTGTACAGCACCTTGGTCGACTAAAGGTTGTAATTAAGTGTGCTCGCGAAATAAACTTAGATTTGATTTGATTCATTTAGCTGCTCAAGCGTAAAACAAGATGAAAAATATATACAATTGAATTATTAGCCCTTCTGAATATTTTCCCCCAATTTCTGTTTTACAGAGAGATTTTTTCAACACATTTATAAACATAATAGTTTTAATAATATTGACCTGAAAATGGCTTTAAAACTATTAAGAACTGCTTTTATTCTAGCTGAAATAAAACAAATAAGACTTTCTCCAGAACAAATGTTAGAGGAAATACTGTGAACAATTCCTGAATCTGTTCAACATCATTTGGGAAATTTATTTTCAGATTTCAGTTTTAGATTACAACGACAAACTATGGTAACACTTTATTTTGATGCTCCATTTGAGTATTAGTAGACTGTCTGCTTAATATCTGTTGATACTGCTGCTAAACAGACATTTAACTGAGTAGAAGAAACTGCAAGTACATGTCAACTTACACTAACCCTAACCGTAACCCTAACCCTAACCACAACCTATCAGTCTGCTTATAATCTAATGAGAATTAGTTGACATGTGGATGCAATGTAACTTAATTCAACAAGCGGACCATCAAAATAAAGTGTAACCAAACTATTTTTGTTTCTTAACGACACGCTCAGATGAGTTGTTCATCACAAAACTAGCAATGTGAGCGAACAAAATAAATATGATTAGTTTTGATTTTCACTTGTACTGTAAAAATAATTTATTTTAGAGCAGTAATCACCGTGGACCCTTTTCACGAGACTGTTAAAATGAAATTAACCCCATCAGCATCTTATATCCTTGAAAGTTTTAATATTTAGATAAAAAAAAAAAGTATGAAGATTTTTATGTATTTATGGGTGTAGTATATCATCTTTGAATCAAATTACAAAAAACAAACTCCCGCTTGTGTGAGGTGTGTGTAATGCAGTGTGTTTGGGGTGCAGGACAGTAAATCTGACACTATTCTCTCTTCTAGCTGCTCACACTAGTGTTTTCCTCTTTCTGAAAGTCTTGATAACACCATCCTGGAGTTTTTCTGTCATTATTTCAGCAGATAGGATTGTAGAATAATGATTTGTTGTTCTCTCCCATTCACTGCGCTCTGAGTTTACCAACTATCACCACTTCTGCAGCACAGGAGAATCATGGACATGTGAAAAGGGTCCATACCATGAAACTGTGATATTTTTATCGTAGGCTATCATACTGTCAGAATCTTATATACCGGCCCATGCCTACGGCAGATAAGGCAACACTTTATTTTGATGGTGCGTTTGAGTATTAGTAGACTGTCTGTTCAATATCTGTTGATACTGCTGCTAAACAGACATTTAACTGACTAGAAGAAATTTAGAAAGTACATGTCAGCGTACACTAACCCTAACGCTAACAGTCTACTGATAATCTAATGAGAATTAGTGTGCATGTAGATGTAATGTAACTTAATTGAACAAACGGACCATCAAAATAAAGTGTGACCCTACTGTATGTATATGCATGCATGTGAACATGTCTCTGTTTGTGTGTGTGTATCAGAGATCCCGCGGGACTGTCATGATCTGTGGCAGCGCTCGGGTGGTGAGGCACGGGACGGGCTGTATGTGATCCGGCCCGGAGGCTCCAGTATCGCGGTGTTCTGCGCCATGGCGGACGGTGGCTGGACCGTGGTGCAACACATCACGGTCAACAGCAGCGTGGACTTCGACCGCTCCTGGGACGACTATAAACGCGGCTTCGGCTCGCTCACCGGGAACCACTGGCTGGGCAATGAGCACCTCCACCAGCTCACCAGCGGTGCCGAGCGATTCAAACTCGGCATTAAACTGGTGGACGGAGACGCGGTGACCAAAACCGGCGAGTACGACCCGGTACTGGTGGAGGACGAGCGGGCTCAGTACCGGCTGCGGCTCGGGCTGTTCACGGGCACCGCGGCGGACGCGCTCACGTCGGACACCGAGAACTATCTGCACGACAACCAGCGCTTTACCACCAGAGACCGAGACAACGACAACTACTACCAGAACTGCGCCCGGCTGGAGTTCCAGGGTGTGGCGGGCGGTGGCTGGTGGTACGACGCGTGCGCGGGCGCCAACCTGAACCGAAGGAACGTCATCTACTGGCAGAAAGACTGCAACAAAGAGCGCATGTGCAAATATGCCTGGATGATGGTGAAGCCCTCAGAGCAGCTCAAAGTCATCCGCAGCGGAGACTGTGGCAGAGACGAGCTCTGAGGGTTAAAATACTACAATAGTCTATACTAGTGTTTTTGAAGCATACTGAAGTGTTTTTACTGATATTACAGCATTTTCCATCATAATGTAATATCAACTATAGTGAAATTAAACATACTGTAGTCAAGTTTTGTTTTTACTACAGTAAACTGTGGCGTATTGTAGTATAATATTACTTGTGTTACCATAGCAACCGCAGAATTGCCATGACAAATCAATTACTATGACTGTTGTTACCATCACAACTGTAGAATCAACAAGTTGTATTACCATAGCAATCACAGAATCGCCCCAACTGATCAATTACTATAGTTGTTGTTACCATAACAACTGTAGAATCACAACAGTTCAATTACTATAGTAGTTGTGTTACCATAGAAACTGTAGAATCACCACCACAGATCAATTACTATAGTTGTTGTGTTACCATAGCAACTGTAGAATCACCACAGCAGAACAATTACTATAGTAGTTGTGTTACCATAGCAACTGTACAATCACTACAACAGTTCAATTCAGTTGTTGTGTTGCCATAGCAACTGTAGAATCTCCCCAACAGATCAATTACTATAGTTATTGTGTTACCATAGCCACTGTAGAATCACCACAACAGATCAATTACTATAGTTGTTGTGTTACCATGGCAACTGTCGAACCACCACCACAGAACAATTACTATAGTTGTTGTGTTACCATAGCGACTGTAGAATCACCACAACAGATCAGTTACTATAGATGTTGTTACCATAGCAACTGTAGAATCAAAACAACAAATGAATTACAATAGTTGTTGTGTTATCATAGCAACTGTAGAGTTGCCACAACCAATTAAAGTACTTTAGTATGATCAAAAACACTATAATGTTTACTATATATTACTGTTGTTTTTTGTGCAGGTGCTTCTATGAGATTTAAAGGCTGTTTTAACTTGCAACAAACAAACATAAATGACGTTTTTAATAAGGGAACAAAAGCTTTAAGAAACTATTTTTAATTGTATTTTTATAGATTTCCTACAATGAATGTTTAAGAGAGATGACTATTTAAAAATGAACATCACTCATATGGCGTTAAGCTGGTTTGCATGGAGAAATATTTTTGTAAAATGATCTATGAAGTTATATGTGTGTGCTGAAACTGTAATTACATATACTTGTTGGCCTTTGGGGTGAATTCTGTTGATAAACAAAAACTTTTTTTTTACCTCTGAAAGTGAATATTTATGAATTCAGATGCATTAATTCTGTCTGAAAACATCTCAGGGTTATGTCTTTTTGTTAGAAAGTAATATGTAGTAATCATAAATGTGGCGTTCAATGATTTAAAATTATTTACATTAGTTTCAATGAAATTCACACTAAGCATTCTCATTAGATGTGCTACTACATTTCATACAGTCATATCATATTTGAAATAAATATTAAAAACAAATACTGTATATTGTGCATCCGTTTGTATGTGTGTGGCTTGTGTAATTAGATTCCTTTAATCAAACAGGTGCAGTAATATTGTGGTAAAAACACGGTAACATTAAAAAACATTTTTTTGGAATTCATTCATCAATGAGTTTGTTAAAACTGTGTAATTCAATTAGCAGAGATTCAGAATGTAAAAAAATCTGCACATTTTAAATGGCACATGAAAAAAATACTATAGTTATTATAGTAAACATTAGTGTTTTTGAACCATACTGTATTAAAGTGCATATGCATCATAGTATTTAATACACAATAGGTTCGTCCCAAATCGCATACTTATGCAATACGCCATTTTGTAGTATAAATAGTGTAAGTAGTGTGTTCACACTGAAAACCCTAAAAACAATAAGGGCACTTTAACTACCCAAATGATGCATTTATTTAACTGATGAAGTGGTGTGTAATGATGGACACTTCACACACTCAACAGCTGCAGCTTTGCTCACATAGCAGAAGGGGCGGAGCTTTCGGGTGCTCATGTTAGATTATTCATTTCACAACAGATTTATTACTGTAGTTGTTGTCTTACTGTAGCAACTGTAGAATCACCACAACAGATCAGTTACAAGTGTTGTGTTACCATAGCAACTGTAGAATCTCCACAACAGATCAGTTACTATAGTTGTTGTGTTACCATAGCAACTGTAGAATCACCACAACAAATCAATTACTGTAGTTGTGTTACCATAGCAACTGTAGAATCACCACAACAGGTCAGTTACAATTGTTGTTACCATAGCAACTGTAGAATCTCCACAACAGATCAGTTACTATAGTTGTTGTGTTACCATAGCAACTGTAGAATCACCACAACAAATCAATTACTGTAGTTGTGTTACCATAGCAACTGTAGAATCACCACAACAGATCAAATACTAAAGTTATTGTTTTACCATAGCAAGAGTGGAATCACCGCAACAGACCGATTTCTATAGTTGTGTTACCATAGCAACTGTAGAATCACCACAACAGATCAATTACTGTAGTTGTGTTCCCATAGCAACTGTAGAATCACCACAACAGATCAATTGCTGTAGTTGTTGTGCTACCATAGCAACTGTAGATTTACCACAACAGATTAATTACTATAGTTGTCATGTTACCATAGCAACTGTAGAATCCCCACAACAGATCAATCATCATAGTAATTGTGTTACCATAGCAACTGTAGAATCACACAATATATTTATTCAAGTACTTTACTACAGTATGATTCAAAACACTAGTATTTTATCATGTGGGCCCACAATGTTCGCATACAGTATTTGCCATGAAAAACTATAATGCAGATATAAATTAAGAAACAATTCAACACATGATGATTGATTATCTGGATTTCATTTTATTCAATGAACATTTAAAAGTCAGTCTGATTTGTACTGAAGTGTTCATTCACCTCTATAGATTGATCACACACACAGACACACACTCAATGCTCTCAGTCCAGGTTTATGAATAAACAGAGTTCTGGCGTGTTTGTTGGAATTGTTCACGGCACATCGAAACACATCTTCCAAGCACCTATAGATAAAACACACGGTTTGTTTCCTGAAAAACAGCACAGCTGGAGACACCACCAACACGACAGCATGAAATATTCAGAGGCGTTCGACTGAAATCACAGCGTCTAAACCTCCCGCAGACACACACACACACTGAGAAATACAGCCTTCTTCAGTCATTTACACTCTAATAATGGCACAGTAAGGCATCTGAAGTGAACAACATTAGCCCTTTAACACTGCCACAAACATGGACAAAACCAGCACTGAGCATGAACCTGACGAGTGTGTTCTCGATAAGCTGGAAACACCATCAGACGTCTTACAAATCCCACATGAAGAAAACACTACAGTAATTTATAGTAAATACTATAGTGTTTTTGAACCAGTAAAGCACCTGAATTAATCTGTTGTGGTGATTCTACAGTTGCTATGGCAATACAACAATTATAGTGACTGATCTTTTGAAGTGATTCTACAGTTGCTATGGTAACAAAACAACTTGAGTAACTCATAATTTGTAGTGACTATGTTGCTATGGTTACACAACTATAGCAATCAATCATTTTTGGTTATTCTACAGTTGCTATGGTAACACAACAACTATAGTAATTGATCTGTGGTGGTGATTCTACAGTTGCTATGGGAATACAACAATTTTAGTAACTGATAATTTGTAGTGATTCTACGTTTGCTATGGTAACACAACAACTACAGTAACTGACAATTTGTAGTGATACTACGGTTGTTATGGTAACAAAACAATTATAGTAACTGATAATTTGTAGTGATTCTACAGTTGCTATGGTAACAAAACAACTATAGTAACTGATAATTTGTAGTGATTCTACAGTTGCTATGGTAACAAAACAACTATAGTAATCAATCATTTTTGGTTATTCTACAGTTGCTATGGTAACACAACAACTATAGTAATTGATCTGTGGTGGTGATTCTACAGTTGCTATGGGAATACAACAATTTTAGTAACTGATAATTTGTAGTGATTCTACGTTTGCTATGGTAACACAACAACTACAGTAACTGACAATTTGTAGTGATACTACGGTTGTTATGGTAACAAAACAATTATAGTAACTGATAATTTGTAGTGATTCTACAGTTGCTATGGTAACAAAACAACTATAGTAACTGATAATTTGTAGTGATTCTACAGTTGCTATGGTAACAAAACAACTATAGTAATCAATCATTTTTGGTTATTCTACAGTTGCTATGGTAACACAACAACTATAGTAATTGATCTGTGGTGGTGATTCTACAGTTGCTATGGAAATACAACAATTTTAGTAACTGATAATTTGTAGTGATTCTACGTTTGCTATGGTAACGCAACAACTACAGTAACTGACAATTTGTAGTGATACTACGGTTGTTATGGTAACAAAACAATTATAGTAACTGATAATTTGTAGTGATTCTACAGTTGCTATGGTAACAAAACAACTATAGTAACTGATAATTTGTAGTGATTCTACAGTTGCTATGGTAACAAAACAACTATAGTAAGTGATAATTTGTAGTGATTCTACAGTTGCTATGGTAACAAAACAACTAGAGTAAGTGATAATTTGTAGTGATTCTACAGTTGTTATGGTAACAAAACAACTATAGTAGCTGATAATTTGTAGTGATTCTACAGTTGCTATGGTAACAAAACAACTAGAGTAAGTGATAATTTGTAGTGATTCTACAGTTGTTATGGTAACAAAACAACTATAGTAGCTGATAATTTGTAGTGACTATGTTGCTATGGTAACACACCTATAGTAACTGATCTGTTGTGGTAATTCTACAGTTGCTATGGTAACACAACCACTATAGTAATTGATATGTTGTGGTGATTCTACAGTTGCTATGGTGACAAATATTGTAATACAAACAAATGACCCAATGCTGTAGTCTTCTACAACTAGTGTATATTATAGTACTATACACCACAGTTTACTGTAGTAAAGACTTAAGTATTCTACAGTATTTATTAGAGTTTATCAGTTCTCTATAGTTAATACTACAGTATGCTGGAACACTCATTAACAAAGAGCTGTAGATTCTACAGTATATACAGTATACTACACTTTACTATGGTATGGTTCAAAAACATGAGTATTTACTATACTTTACTGTAGTATTTGATTAATGCAATGAAAACACAGCTGCTTTAATGAGATCACGCCTCAAACCTGTTATGACAGAGTTAAAGTTAACACAAAAGTTCCTGAAAAATGTAAATATTAAAGAGAGAATCTGATCAGCGGCAAGACGTGCTTTAAATAAAACATGGCTCAGTGTGCAGAAGAAACACAAACTGACTAAATGCCAACGTGTCCTCCAGAAACATGAGTGGGGCTTACTGCGGCATCAGGACTTCAGCTGGGGAGAAAGATTCTTACAGTGTGTTTTTGCCAACACAATCTCACGGCAATTCGTAACTTTTTGATTTAGTGGCTAATTCGTATGAATTCGTACGATCTAATTCGTACAATTTAGTACGATTTTCTCATCCGCCAATGACGGTTGGGTTTAGGGGTGGGGTTAGGTGCCATGCCTCCTTTTTAAAATCGTACAATTTCGTATGAATTGGCCACTAAACTGTCAAAACGTAAAATACTTACGTTTTTTCGTGAGATCGGGCTGGTTTTTGCACAGAAAGTTGCTTGGTTGCACAGTCATCTCTGTGTGCTGTGCCTCAAACACATCTTCACTGCTTCCCTCCTGATTGGCCCCTTTTTGGTAAGGGGTTGTTTTATTGGGTCCTGTTAATTCAATGGAGTTGGACCCCACAATTTCAACTCTAAAAATGGTTGTCTTAACCCAGTGTTTGGTCAAACAACCCAACATTGAGTTATTTTTTTCTAAATTGAAATGACAGTTATTTAAGAGTTTTTAACGGAGACAGTCCCGTTGTGGTAAGCACTCTCTCTCTCTCCTAATGCGAGCTAGCATCACACACCGTGGTCCTGCATAGCCACGCCTACTGTCAATCACTTAGTGTGGCACTTGTCTCATTGCCGCACCACAATTATACTTTGTTTTTGTTAGTTAGTGACCAACTAGATTTGGCATAAGCCCCAGATCTTTATAATGTCTGGTTCTGCCCCTGCAACAACCCAACATTTATCAGAGTGTACACGAACACCCGATCCCATCAAACAAACACAAAATCAACCCCAAAAACACTCTGAACTGATGGAAACACCTTTGTAGTCCCACTAAATTTCACTGACATGACAGCAACTCAACAGCAGTCTGAATGTACAAGACCTGCTTCTGACAGTGAAGCTTGTCCTCCTGTAATTATAAAGTCTGTGCGAAGACTCGAATCCCTGATAAACCTGGTAGTCACTCAGAGCAGAACTGGAGGATCCCTCAGGTGAGTTTGTTGCCCACGGCCGGGTTCTGCCCACACCAGTACAGCTTTTCCTCCGCCCGCTGCCTCCTCCACTGGCACAGCAGCAGCATGCGGAAGGTCTTCTGGAAGGTTTTGTTGCAGAGCGCGTAGCACATAGGGTTGACGGTGCTGTTGACGTAGCACAGCCAGTAGCCCAGATGCCAAAGCGAGAGCGGGATGCAGTCGGAGCAGAAGGTGGAGATCAGCACCATGATGTTGTACGGCGTCCAGGTGAGGATGAAGGCCAGCAGGATGGCACTCAGAGTCTGCGCTGCCTTCTTCTCCTTGATCAGCACCATCCGTTTACGCTTGGTGATTTGACATTTCAGTGTACCATCGATTGGTTTCGAAGACGACGATGAGGAAGGTGCGTTCACAGATTCGGCCGACGAGAAAGACGAGGCTCCAGGTTTTGCGTCTCCGTTGGTGTTCTTTAGTGGACTGACATCTTTAGGTTTGAATTTATAGGAAACACACTTCTTGGTCTTCGTAGGACTTGCTTTGACTGGAGTTGGGAAGAAGTTCTCTTCGTCATAGCATTCGCTCTTGTTCTCCGGATGTCTGCAAGACTCCTGGAAGATCCCAGAGCGATCCTCATCCTCCGAGGAGGCGTAGCTGTTAAAGTTGGTCAACTGATCATCCAGAGTTTTAGCATTATTGGTGTGAGTTAAAGTTTGGGTTCTTGACGTATTGCTAACATGTTTACAGCCAAAACATGAGCGTATCTTTTGAGGCTGAGCATCTCCGCTGGAATTTGTTGAAGAGTTGATGCCTTGAAGTTCGGCAAGATCTTTAGTGCGTCTTTCGGTCTCCTTGTATATCCGACAGTAAAGAATAGTCATGACGGATACAGGAAAATAAAATGCGGCTATCGCCGTCCCGAAGGTGATCACAGGCTCGGAGAAAAACTGAATCTGACACTGCCTTTCCGGAACAGTTCTTTTACCAACAAAATACTGCCAGCACAATATCGGAGGAGCCCACAAGATAAAAGAAACAAGCCAAGCCAAACCAATCATAATCCCTGCTCTCTTCGGCGTCCGTTTGGCTCGATATGTCAGAGGTCTCGTAATCGAGAAGTATCGGTCAAAGCTAATAACTAAAAGGTTCATAACTGATGCATTACTTGCCACGTAATCCAAAGCTAACCACAGATCACAGGCCAGACTCCCGAGCGCCCAGTAGCCCATAAGGATGTAGGACGTGTACAGGTTCATGGAGAAAACGCCGATGATCAGGTCAGCGAAGGCCAGACTCAGCAGATAATAATTGTTGACCGTCTTCAGCTGGCTGTTGACCTTGAAGGACAGCATGACCAGGATGTTTCCGATGATGGTGATGAAGCTGACGATGGCGGAGACGGTGGCGATGGCGATCACCTCCCACAGACTGTGCGTGACCAGCTGGACGTCCGAGATGTTGGCACTGAGGGTCAAGTTCTCCACATCCATAATGATGCCCGAGGATTGGCTCACGATTCGGTCAGCACGTCCATCTCCTGGAGACACACAAGAACAGACATCAGACTTGCGCAGAGTAAAACAGCTCTTTTATCACCTCTAGACGGTGCTGTATGTACATTTTTGACTCTTCTAAAGGTGAAAAATACAATAAAATGTTTTCAGATAAAGGAAACAGGCTAAGCGAACAATAACAATGCTAAAGTCAGTTATCCTCCTCTAAAAATGTTTGTTTCTTTGTTTTAATTTTTCTAACTCCGCCCACTGATAGATTACCCAATTATATTTCAGGTCCCAGGGTTGCCAGCTGGTGGTAAATGCAGCGCATTTTATTTCAGTCATGAAGGCTCTCAATAAATGCGAACTCAGCTGAAAATACTTCCTCTGGACGACAGCAGCAGCCTCTGAAATGAGACGCAGATTCAAAGTTATAAAAATACACATGAGGTGGTTAAATATGACACATGTAAACATTAGCTGAGCAGCTCACAATGTAAGGCTTGGTCATCAGGCATGCTAACTCCTGTTTGTCTCATCAATTCAGTTAAATTCACCTTTATTAGTATAGTGCTTTTACAATGTAGATTGTGTCAAAGCAGCTTCACATGGAAGATCATAGTGAATTGAAACAGTGTAGTTCAGTTCAGTTCAGTTCAGTTGAGCTCAGTTCAGTGTGGTTTAATAATCACTACTGAGAGTCCAAACACTGAAGAGCAAATCCATCGATGTGCAGCTCTACAGATCCTGAACCATGCAAGCCAGTGGAGACACCGGAGAGGAAAAAACATCACCAATTGGCGAAAGTAAAGAATTAAAAAACCTGGAGAGAAACCAGGCTTAGTTGGACACGACCATTTCTCCGCTGGCCAAACATCTTGTGCAGAGCTGCAGTCTAGGCGCTGGAGAACGCTGGATGTCAGTCGTCTCTGGAGTCTCGCAGGAATCAGTCTCATGCTCTCTACTTCTCCATGACCACCACAGCAGCTGCTCAGGATACAGCCTGGTCCAAGATTATGGAAACCTTGGGATAATCTCTTTGCAGGTCTTAGATTGCATCAGTGGTGCTGCAATCTGGCAACCTGCATTTGTATCAAGTGGTAGTCAGAGGGGCTAGCTGGAAATAACACTCTCCAATATTTTGAATTTGGACCGCATTACCTAGTTCAACCACTAGGTTGTCAATTTATTCATACTGCACCTTTAAAGGGATAGTTCACCCCCAAAAAAATTGATTACCTCATTATTTAACCTCCCTCATGTTGTCTTAAACATTTATGAGTTTCTTTCTTCTGTTGAACACAAAAGAAGATATTCTGAAGAATGCTGGTTGTGTCACCCATTGACTCTACTATTGAAGTAAATGCGTGACAGCTAGCAGCATTCTTCAAAATATCTTCTTTTGTGTTCAACAGAAGAAAGAAACTCAAATAAGCTTTAAAAATACAGAGTATGCTGAGTAAATGATGACAGAATTTTTCATGTTTGGGTGAACTCTCCCTTTAATAGAATTTTAGTCAATTTAATTGATGAAAACAGATTCATTAATTAAAATTAAATACAAATAGTATTTGAAAACTTGATTTAAATGAAAAACTGCACTTTTTAGTAAACTTAAAATGAATATAAAAAACACATAGCTAAATAATAATTATTAAATAATACGCAATGCACTACAGATAATAGCAAAATTATTTGCCCTCCAGTAATATTGTCATTCTTTCTCAAATATTTCTCACATGGTGTTTAACACATTGATGAAATGGTGTTTCTTAGTATAGTTTTCTTCTGACGAAAGTCCTGTTTCTATTAGGTTGGCTGGATATTAGTATTTATCTTGCTTTCTTCATTTAGCTCATCTATGAATGTCATTGGCATCATAATTATCAACAACAAAAAATACATGGGAGCAGAAATCATAAAGCTCAAGACATTTTTGTACTTTGTTTTGTAAGCTTATATAATATAAGTATTTAATTGAATGTCTATGCATAATCCCTTTGAAATAAATAATAAATAAATATATGCAATGGCTCACAGTGTAAAGAGACTGAATATCCTCTAGAGGGCAGAAGTGAGATTTATTTAGCATAACATAAAATCATGACTGCCAACACATCCCTGCTGAAATAATTCATACAGATCTGCAGATATAAAGACATATCAGCAGCAAACCCATAAAGCATCTACTGGAGTATCATGAAGATTTAATGCATGAATAAAACACTGTAGTTTATGAGTTTACAGGCGAGAATACATATAAATATGCATTTTCTGCCAGTGGTTGAAAGATTTGGCACACTACATTTCACTGCAAAAAACCTACAGTATATACAGTATAAACTAAAGGACTGCCATCAAAGCCTGAAAGGGTCAGTTTCAGAGAGTTAGAGGACATTATCTGTGTGCTATTCTCAGCTCAAACACACACTCTAGACACAGCAGAGATGCATTTATACACTACTCCAACATTATCAAATAACTATATAACTATCATTTGTGTGTATAAAAAAATATGCATTAACGGATTAAACGCAGGGGCGTTACGGTGGCGCAGTGGGTAGCTTTATCGCATCACAGCAAGAAGATCACTGGTTTGAGCCTCGGCTGGGCCAGTTGGTGTTTCTGTGTGGAGTTTGCATGTTCTCCCCGTGTTGGTGTGGGTTTCCTCCGGGTGCTTCGGTTTCCCCCACAGTCCAAACACATACGCCACAGGGTAATTGGGTAAGCTAAAATTGTCTGTAGTTTATGTGTGTGAATGAGTGTGGATGGGTGTTTCCCAGTGACGGGTTGCAGCTGGAAGGGCATCCACTGCGTAAAACATATGCTGGATAAGTTGGCAGTTCATTCTGCTGTGGCGACCCCTGATTAATAAAGGGACTAAGCAAGAAAAAAGAAAATGATTGAATGATTAAACGCATTTAAAAATAAGGTCCCACTTCATATTAAGTGTCCTTAATTAATATGTACGTACACAGGAATTAATAATTAAATACAGGAAATAATACATGCATTTACTGTGTACTTATGCTTGATTAAATATCTGTATGTAATTACATCTGTAACTAACTTCTGTAATTACATTTGTAAATACACTGTTGACCATCCCTTACACCTCAACCCACCCTTAAACCTACCCACACCACCAAACCCAACCCCTATCCCAACTCAAGAGCACCACAAGTCTTCTCAAATACATTACCAGCACAGTCAGTACATTGTATTTATTTTTTGATGCAAGTACAGAGAAGTTAAGGACACTTCATCTAAAGAGGGACCAAAAATAGTCATATGAAGAGTATGCAGAGTGTAGGGGGAGCAGAGCAAGTCAGAGCAACAAAATTAAGCAATAAGCCCCTAAAAGTGTCAGTTCTCAACCCAAACTCCTCATTGCTGTACACGTGTTGTAGTCGCGAGTGTGTTTCTGCACACGTGAACAGGCTGATGGACACACACGTATGATCTGTCTATGCCTTTCTGTTTCCACGGTGACGGACGACTGATTTCTTTTGAATGATAAACCAACATCATCTGCAGACACAAAGCAAACAAACACTGAAGGACGAGTGACAGCGTGTGTGTGTGTGTGTGTGTGTGTGTGTGTGTGTGTGCGCTCTGGATGAGTTTAACGTCACAAACTGCTGTCACAAACACGAGACATAAGAGCCTGTGTGTCAGTGCATGGAAAAAAATCAGAATCAATGCAAATCACTGATAAAATACTGTAATTTTTAATAATTTTGATATGTCTTATGTTATTGCGTAAGTATTCATAAATAGAGTTAACTACTATTTAAGAAATTTGTAATAAAAGTAACAGTTACTTTTTAATGGATTACATGATTACATATTAAGAAACTGATCACAATTCAATGATCCTATAAATTTATATTCCATATTTTGTCATAATAACCCTCTTATTTCTTATATACGTGTATTTTTTAAATAGTACAAGAGTATCCTGCTTCAATGAGTGACATTAAAAAAGGTTAGCTCAAAAGTAATCTAAATGTAATCCAAATGTAGTCAGATTACATTACCATAGATATGTAATCTAAGATGTCATATTACTTACTACACATTTTGTCATGTAATTTGTAAACATTCATTCATTCATTTATTTGGCTTAGTCCCTTATTCATCATGGGTCGCCACAGCGGAATGAACCGCTAACTATTCCATTATATGTTTTACACAGTAGAAGCCCTTTCAGCTGCAACTCATTCACAGACACTCATACACTACAGCCAATTTAGTGCATCAGTTCCCCTATAGCGCATGTGTTTGGACTGTGGGGGAAACCGGAGCACCCGGAGGAAACCCACACCAACACGGGGAGAACATGCAAACTCCACACAGAAACACCAATTGACCCAGCCAGGACTCAACCCAGCGACCTTCTTGCTGTGAGGCGATTGTGCTACCCACTGCACCACCGTGATGCCAGTTTGTAATCAGACAACATTAAGCATTATTTACACAATGGCAGTAATTTGTTCAGTCCATTGATTCCTCTAATTTTAACATTTAACATTTTTATAATTATCCTACAGCTTAAATATGTTTAAGACTTTACACATTTAGTTTTTTTGTGCTTAAAATAGCACACAGATAATGTCCTCCAGCTCTCTAAACCTGACCCTTTATGGCTTTGATCCTAATTGTGGTGTTTTGGTGACTGTCGCTTTAAATGCAAATGAGATGTGACAGATGTAAAACAGCAGTGTGTGTGTTGTCAGTGCTGGTCAGGTGTGCGTGTGTGCTTCAGTGTGAGTGTGTGCTTCATGCTTCTGTCAGTCTATGTCGCTCCTGTCTCTGTTGATCTAAAACTCCACATCTATAATCCTCTTAGTCTATGCTGACATTATCTTCAGCAGCTCAAACACTCTAATGGCTAATGGACAGACGGCTGCTTCTCACTCAGGGCTGCTGTTTATGCTAATGAGATGGAGAGATGGGCACTAGTGGGCGGGGCTTTCCCCCTCTGATGACACGTACAAAGAGAGAATGTCAATCAAAGTGTTTCATTCATCAAGTCTGATTAGAACAAACACAATTCATTCATGTTGAGCATTAGAGGCTGCTGGAGAGATTCACACACACACACACACACAGCTGGGGTTAAACTCTGCAGAAAAGTGAGCTTTGCATAATAGGACCTGTTTTCTAGACTAGAACAAATCTGCAAGTAGGATGGGAAAATAGTTTGGATTGTTTGGATCTCAGATGGAGATTAGTTTGAGAGGTTTAATAGTGGACTCGAGAGCTGAAGTGATTTCAACAGAATAATCACTCATTGACACTAATTAAATTCATCATGTGCTTGAAGTTCTGCTGAAGCACTTTATTATTCAGTCAGACCAGATTAAGATGCAGAAAAAGTCACATAGCTGTGTTTCCATCCACCTATTTTTGCCTGGTTTCCCTCAAGGTTTTTTCCTTCACTTTGGTCAATTGGTGAAATTTGTTCCTCCGCTGTCTCCACTGGCTTGCATGGTTCAGGATCTGTAGAGCTGCGCATCGATGGATTTGCTCTTCAGTGTTTGGACTCTCAGCAGTGATTATTAAACCACACTGAACTGAGCTGAATCCTAAAAACTGGACTGACACAGTTTCAGTTTACTAGAGTGTCTATGTTAAGCTGCTTTGACACATTCTACATGAAAGCGCTAGAGAAATAAAGATGAATTGAATTTTTAGGCACATTTTGGATTATTAATGATGGAAATGCCAAGATGTGAGTAGATTTAGAAAATGTGCATAAAATAATCTGATAAGAAAATGCAGATAAACTGTGCTGTAATCAGATTTAGTGAGTAAAGTGTGCTCCTGCGCTTCATCAGTATCTGTGCTTCAGTGCTGTAGTTTCTCTCAGATATAAATGTGTGTGTGAGGGTCTTTGTGTCATTAATGTTGGTCTGCAGATATAAATGTGTGTGTGAGGGTCTTTGTGTCATTAATGTTGGTCTACAGATATAAATGTGTGTGTGAGGGTCTTGTGTCATTAATGTTGGTCTGCAGATATAAATGTGTGTGTGAGGGTCTTTGTGTCATTAATGTTGGTCTGCAGATATAAATGTGTGTGTGAGGGTCTTTGTGTCATTAATGTTGGTCTGCAGATACAAATGTGTGTGTGAGGGTCTTTGTGTCATTAATGTTGGTCTGCAGATATAAATGTGTGTGTGAGGGTCTTTGTGTCATTAATGTTGGTCTGCAGATATAAATGTGTGTGTGAGGGTCTTTGTGTCATTAATGTTGGTCTGCAGATATAAATGTGTGTGTGAGGGTCTTTGAGTCATTAATGTTGGTCTGCAGATATAAATGTGTGTGTGAGGGTCTTTGAGTCATTAATGTTGGTCTGCAGATATAAATGTGTGTGTGAGGGTCTTTGTGTCATTAATGTTGGTCTGCAGATATAAATGTGTGTGTGAGGGTCTTTGTGTCATTAATGTTGGTCTGCAGATATAAATGTGTGTGTGAGGGTCTTTGAGTCATTAATGTTGGTCTGCAGCTCTCCATTGTGTCAGATGTGAAATGTTGTTGTTCTAATTGTAAAAGGCCTCAGCCCTCCATCATCACAGTGCTTCAGTAATATTCTTTTTCTATTATTATTCCCTCCAGAACTGTGTTGAGCATCTGTCTGCCCTCCCGTCTCACGCCTCCAAAAGCCACCGCGTTCATTGCGTTTCGTCTTCCAATGCGCAGCTTATTTATTAGAGGAGAACAAACACCACAGTAGAGAATCCCAACAGTGCAGCAAACTCCACTTTTCTCAGTGATATCTGTGCAGGAGCAGCAGGGGCTTCTGTTTCTCATTGACTACAAATCCTGCTTTATCTACTAATGTCTTATGCCATGTTCCAGTTTTGTGCATACATTTAATTAGCATCTTTGGCTAGAAACACAGCTTTTGGCTGTATCTGCTTAGAAGCGATCTTGAAGAATCTGATATATTTATTCATTTGATAATTTTGTTTGTCCTCGAGATGTTTTTTCTGAAGGCGGTAGTACTGTATGTGGTGGGCAGAATTGTGAGGAGGCAGATAAATAAATGATGACTGCATATTGAGGAACGGTCTGATCTCACTGTCAAAAACACATTCATAATGATCAGCTGAAGAGACCAACTTCTACATTCAGAATCAAATTCGTGATGTTGATCAAAATCATGTCCTGTTTGATCAGCAGAATAAACAGATTGGTGTGTGTATGATCGGACAACAGATATTAATAAAGTGTAAAGTTTGGTGTGTGTGATCAGAATATAGACATTATTAAAGTGTAAAGTTTGGTGTGTGTGATCAGAATATAGACATTAATAAAGTGTAAAGCTTGGTGTGTGTGATCAGAATATAGACATTAATAAAGTGTAAAGTTTGGTGTGTGTGATCAGAATATAGATATTAATAAAGTGTAAAGGTTGGTGTGTGTGATCAGAATATAGATATTAATAAAGTGTAAAGTTTGGTGTGTGTGATCAGAATATAGATATTAATAACAGTGTAAAGTTTGGTGTGTGTGATCAGACTATAGACATTAATAAAGTGTAAAGTTTGGTGTGTGTGATCAGAATATAGATATTAATAACAGTGTAAAGTTTGGTGTGTGTGATCAGAATATAGATATTAATAAAGTGTAAAGTTTGGTGTGTGTGATCAGAATATAGATATTAATAAAGTGTAAAGTTTGGTGTGTGTGATCAGAATATAGATAATAATAAAGTGTAAAGTTTGGTGTGTGTGATCAGAATATAGATATTAATAAAGTGTAAAGTTTGGTGTGTGTGATCAGAATATAGACATTAATAAAGTGTAAAGTTTGGTGTGTGTGATCAGAATATAGACATTATTAAAGTGTAAAGTTTGGTGTGTGTGATCAGAATATAGATATTAATTAAGTGTAAAGGTTGGTGTGTGTGATCAGAATATAGATATTAATAAAGTGTAAAGTTTGGTGTGTGTGATCAGAATATAGATATTAATAACAGTGTAAAGTTTGGTGTGTGTGATCAGACTATAGACATTAATAAAGTGTAAAGTTTGGTGTGTGTGATCAGAATATAGACATTAATAAAGTGTAAAGTTTGGTGTGTGTGATCAGAATATAGATATTAATAACAGTGTAAAGTTTGGTGTGTGTGATCAGAATATAGACATTAATAAAGTGTAAAGTTTGGTGTGTGTGATCAGAATATAGACATTAATAAAGTGTAAAGTTTGGTGTGTGTGATCAGAATATAGATATTAATAACAGTGTAAAGTTTGGTGTGTGTGATCAGAATATAGATATTAATAAAGTGTAAAGTTTGGTGTGTGTGATCAGAATATAGATATTAATAACAGTGTAAAGTTTGGTGTGTGTGATCAGAATATAGATATTAATAAAGTGTAAAGTTTGGTGTGTGTGATCAGAATATAGATATTAATAAAGTGTAAAGTTTGGTGTGTGTGATCAGAATATAGATAATAATAAAGTGTAAAGTTTGGTGTGTGTGATCAGAATATAGATATTAATAAAGTGTAAAGTTTGGTGTGTGTGATCAGAATACAGATATTAATAAAGTGTAAAGTTTGGTGGGTGTGTGTGATCAGAATATAGACATTAATAAAGTGTAAAGTTTGGTGTGTGTGATCAGAATATAGATATTAATAAAGGGTAAAGTTTGGTGTGTGTGATCAGAATATAGATATTAATAACAGTGTAAAGCTTGGTGTGTGTGATCAGAATATAGACATTAATAAAGTGTAAAGTTTGGTGTGTGTGATCAGAATATAGATATTAATAAAGTGTAAAGTTTGGTGTGTGTGATCAGAATATAGACATTAATAAAGTGTAAAGTTTGGTGTGTGTGATCAGAATATAGATATTAATAACAGTGTAAAATTTGGTGTGTGTGATCAGAATATAGACATTAATAAAGTGTAAAGTTTGGTGTGTGTGATCAGAATATAGACATTAATAAAGTGTAAAGTTTGGTGTGTGTGATCAGAATATAGATATTAATAACAGTGTAAAGTTTGGTGTGTGTGATCAGAATATAGATATTAATAAAGTGTAAAGTTTGGTGTGTGTGATCAGAATATAGATATTAATAACAGTGTAAAGTTTGGTGTGTGTGATCAGAATATAGACATTAATAAAGTTTAAAGTTTGGTGTGTGTGATCAGAATATAGACATTAATAAAGTGTAAAGTTTGGTGTGTGTGATCAGAATATAGATATTAATAAAGTGTAAAGTTTGGTGTGTGTGATCAGAATATAGATATTAATAAAGTGTAAAGTTTGGTGTGTGTGATCAGAATATAGATAATAATAAAGTGTAAAGTTTGGTGTGTGTGATCAGAATATAGATATTAATAAAGTGTAAAGTTTGGTGGGTGTGTGTGATCAGAATATAGACATTAATAAAGTGTAAAGTTTGGTGTGTGTGATCAGAATATAGATATTAATAAAGGGTAAAGTTTGGTGTGTGTGATCAGAATATAGATATTAATAACAGTGTAAAGCTTGGTGTGTGTGATCAGAATATAGACATTAATAAAGTGTAAAGTTTGGTGTGTGTGATCAGAATATAGATATTAATAAAGTGTAAAGTTTGGTGTGTGTGATCAGAATATAGATATTAATAAAGTGTAAAGTTTGGTGTGTGTGATCAGAATATAGACATTAATAAAGTGTAAAGTTTGGTGTGTGTGATCAGAATATAGAAATTAATAAAGTGTAAAGTTTGGTGTGTGTTATCAGAATATAGACATTAATAAAGTGTAAAGTTTGGTGTGTGTGATCAGAATATAGATATTAATAAAGTGTAAAGTTTGGTGTGTGTGATCAGAATATAGACATTAATAAAGTGTAAAGTTTGGTGTGTGTGATCAGAATATAGATATTAATAAAGTGTAACGTTTGGTGTGTATGATCAGAATATAGACATTAATAAAGTGTAAAGTTTGGTGTGTGTGATCAGAATATAGACATTATTAAAGTGTAAAGTTTGGTGTGTGTGATCAGAATATAGATATTAATAAAGTGTAAAGTTTGGTGTGTGTGATCAGAATATAGATATTAATAACAGTGTAAAGTTTGGTGTGTGACCAGAATATAGACATTAATAACAGTGTAAAGTTTGGTGTGTGTGATCAGAATATAGATATTAATAAAGTGTAAAGTTTGGTGTGTGTGATCAGAATATAGATATTAATAAAGTGTAAAGTTTGGTGTGTGTGATCAGAATATAGACATTAATAAAGTGTAAAGTTTGGTGTGTGTGATCAGAATATAGATATTAGTAAAGTGTAAAGTTTGGTGTGTGTTATCAGAATATCGACATTAATAAAGTGTAAAGTTTGGTGTGTGTGATCAGAATATAGATATTAATAACAGTGTAAAGTTTGGTGTGTGTGATCAGAATATAGACTTTAATAAAGTGTAAAGTTTGGTGTGTGTGTGATCAGAATATAGATATTAATAAAGTGTAAAGTTTGGTGTGTGTGATCAGAATATAGACATTAATAAAGTGTAAAGTTTGGTGTGTGTGATCAGAATATAGACATTAATAAAGTGTAAAGTTTGGTGTGTGTGATCAGAATATAGATATTAATAAAGTGTAAAGTTTGGTGTGTGTGATCAGAATATAGATATAAAGTGTAAAGTTTGGTGTGTGTGTGATCAGAATATAGACATTAATAAAGTGTAAAGTTTGGTGTGTGTGATCAGAATATAGATATTAATAAAGTGTAAAGTTTGGTGTGTGTGATCAGAATATAGATATTAATAAAGTGTAAAGTTTGGTGTGTGTGATCAGAATATAGACATTAATAAAGTGTAAAGTTTGGTGTGTGTGATCAGAATATAGACATTAATAAAGTGTAAAGTTTGGTGTGTGTGATCAGAATATAGACATTAATAAAGTGTAAAGTTTGGTGTGTGTGTGATCAGAATATAGACATTAATAAAGTGTAAAGTTTGGTGTGTGTGATCAGAATATAGACATTAATAAAGTGTAAAGGTTTTTTTATGTCTCCTCATACTTCAGTTACTCATCAAATCTTCCGACCAATTAAATGCTCCTCAGTGTCTATTATGCCTCGCCCCCTTTGTCTCATTGGCTGTTCATTTAATGTGCTTGAGCTCAAACACTCTCACTAGCAGAACCAGGAAAAAACGAAACACTATTGGCTGTTTTTAAAAGGGGGAGGAGCTACTTTATGCCCCGCCCTCTCTTCATGTTTCAGATTGTTTGAGATTATGTCAAACATTGAATAATGTTTAATCACAGGAGCTTTACAGCAGAAGAACAGAGGTGAGTGAGCTGTGAGGTCAGCAGGACTCTTTGGTCCTCCAACAGTGTAAGTGCAGAGTCTGATGCATTAATAATGAAGGCCAGAGCTGCTGACCGACACACTCGCCACCGCACAGTGGAGACCTGTCTGTCACATTCCTGAGTGTGTGTGTTTCCTCTCTGTGCAGGTCTCAAGTCACATTCCATTGTGTGTGTGTGTGTGTGTGTGTGTGTGTGTGTGTGTGTGTCTGTGCTTTTGTTTGTGTTTGTTTGTGTTTGTGTGTGTGTTTCCTGTCTGTGTAGCTCACACGTCACTTATCCAGTGTAGATATCCAGTAATTCCAGTCCAGTGTGTTTAGTGTGTGCATGTGTGTGAATGTCTGTGTGAATGTATGTGTGTGTGTGTATATGTATGAGTGTGTGTGCTTGAGTATGTGTGACAGTGTGTATGTATGAGAGAGTGTGTGTCTGTGTGTAAGTATGTGTAAGTCTCAAGTCTCATTCCATTGTGAGTATATGTGTGTGTGAATTAGACAGTATGTGTGTGTATGAGCCTGAATATGCGTGTGTGTGTGTGTGTGTGTGTGTCTGAAGAAGTCAGTGTGTGTGAGAGACTGTGTGTGTGTGTGTGTGTGAGAGATGTTCTGACCCGTGTCTAATGTTCCTGCAGTTCTGCTGCGACGGACAAACTTCCTCCAGCGCTCGAGTCTCAGGTGAAGCTGCGGATCCTCACACTCATTTATCTTTCAGTACAGTCCCTGCACACACACACACACACACACACACACACACACACACACACACACACACACACACACACACACACATCACGCTCTTCTGCAGCGTTTACCTCTTGTTTTAGTACACTAGCCATTAGAGTTTTTTCAGCTTCATTGGGAGTTTCATGTTTTAATTGAATATAAATCTCACTCATGTTTCCTCATTTAATGTGGAATACATTCGATAATAATTATTATTATTTATTATGAATAATTAATAAATATTAGCATCTATCAACAATCTATTAGTGGTGTAACGGTTGATCCGTGATTCATACGGATCACACGGCTCAGAGCATACGTGGCCGGCGGATTAATACTGGTAGATTAATCCTTCATTTGTACCGATCGCAAAGAGATCACCTCTCGCTCATTCAAATCACATGTATGAAAGCATTTAGTCTTTCCTGTAAAATATAATGATGACAGAAGAGGTTGTAGTGGGTTATTAGGGATGTGGTGGGTTTCTTAGGTTATTAAAGGTGTTTTCTGTCACTACATGTTTAGCCTGTATCAATGCATTCCAACCCAGGCTCATTCTGAAAACGTAGTCCCGTGGACATTTCTGGAGACCGCGAAACCGGGGTGGTGTGATGCTGTTTGCTTACTGACCGCTTGCCTCCGTGTGGAGGGCTTTCCCGCCGCAACCAGTTTGTCCAGTTAGCTCGTCGTGTATGTCGGCGGACTTGAGACGCAGAGAGGAGTTGACCATGACGATGGCGACCGAGTTCGAGTTCGGGGAAGAGCTGTTCCAGAAATCAGGTGAAACAAAAACAGAATCCAAAAAATAAAATGAGCGAGTGAATAACAGGGTGAGAATGCGGTGAAAATCCAAAAACGTGGTAAAAATCCGACGAGGGCTTTTCTTTTTCTGGACAGCTTTTGTAATCCGTCGGTTGGGTTTAGGGGAGTAAGTGAGTGGGCGGGCGGGTCAATCTGTAAAATTGGTTAGGTTCAGGGAAGGAGGTCAGTCGATTGGCCGGTCGCCCAGTCAATCATTCAGTCAGTCAGATGGACCGTCATCCAACAGTGGCATCTGGTGGGTTTACGCGAGAACAGCGTGGGTGCAAACAGCGCTCGTGAGAGACATTCGAGACACGAAAAAGCGCACACAGTGGCCTCTCGCGGATTCACAAAAACAAAAACTGCAGCCATACGTACCTCCCTGGATGTATTTTGCGGTCACCAGAAACGTCTACGGGACTACATTTTCAGAATGAGCCTGGGTTGATGCATTCAGTGTAAGCAGCAGGATTAATCATTAAGAGATTAGGATCTCAACACCCACGCAACTTAAATTATAAATGATGCTGATTTGCATATGTTTATTAATCTTAAGAGATTCAGTCTTTAGTCTTTTGAGTTTGAAGTTACAAACAGTCAAATAGCACAGAAGTACTGGGAGAACAGTTTATAGTTTATAGATATATCCACTGATGTTTAGGATAAAGATTAAAATCATCGTCATATACATTTAACGATGCTCAAAAATGAAAGTTGTAGGCAGCAGTTACATTATTTAACCAATAGGTGAACAAATCAAAAGTATGCCACTGAATAATTCTTCACCAATGATCATGTAGCAATGAAAGATGAAGTTTTATGAGTGAATCCCTGAATCATTTATTGAAGATGAGACTGAAAATAAATATGAGCTGTTCAAATGATAATGTTAGATTTCTACATTTAGTGTTATCAGCAACAGCAGTAGTAACAGGGAATTTTACACAGCACTGAAGATTTTACTGTTTAATTTTATTCAGCTGATTATTTCTTCATTTTATTTTTAATAACATTACAGCTTCTGTTTGTTCAAACCAAAAGTGTCTCGCAGTGCTGTTTCTGTAATAAATGGGTAGCAAAAATTACATTTGTGTCCTCCCCTTTTTGGCTGATCCAAAAAATGGTCCGATCCATGACTAAAACACCATAATGTGATGCGAACCGTGAGATTTGGATGAGCTGTTTGATAATAGTCAGTAAGGTAGTAGTTGTGTTTAGGTATTGGCTAGGATTAGGGATGTAGAAAAAGATCATGTAATGTAAGTGCTAATAAACAGTTCATATCTTAATAATAGACAGGTAATACACCAGTAGATTATAGTGTGAATTGTGACCTAAACTAAAGTGTTACCCATTAATTCATTGCTGTATTTACAGTTTCTCTTCAGTCCCACATAAAAATCAGACACATATAAATATAAGCAAACTACACATATGACATAGTTCATAATGATATATATATATGAAATGATATATGATGAGATATATTGATATAAGGCCATGTATGAACATATATATGAACATATGTAGGATATTTTCAGCTAATATGTTTGATCATATATGTCAACTTGTAACTCTAATGTTTGTAAAAATATGTAAGTAGCCTTTTTGCGATTTTTCTAAGAATGTTGCACATATGACATATGTTCAGATAAAGATGAACTAGTAGGTCAAATGTGTAAATTGCTTATATTTCCATGTATCAGATACTTGTGTAGGGACATTTTGCTTCTTCATTCATTTTCCTTCACCTTAGTCACTTATTTATCACGGGTCGCCACAGCGGAATGAACCGCCAACTATTCCAGCATATATTTATATTACTGTTTGGGTTACTGATGTAGGTGAACATATTTTATTTTTTGTGTGACCACCGTTACAAAGGACTGGATATCTATAAAGAAGTTTGCACAGAATATATATTCAGATATTGCAGGAAAGGACATTGTGATGCTTTAAAGAATAGTGTTGGAGATTTAGCTCCCCTTTAATATTCTCATATTTATGAAAAACATGTGTAGTTCTGAAGCAGCTGTTTCCTTGAAAAAGACGTGATCGTGTCATTACAAACTGAATTGGAAATGACCTTATTTTAATATAGTCAGTCGTGAGGTGGGCCGGTATACGGCTTAAAACTCCAGGGCTCAAAAGGAGTCCCACTCCGGCCCTGACACCAACCCAGACAATATAGCACTGAAAAAGACACTTTCTCACACTCATCATGGTTAAAAGTTGCTGGAAGAAAGATCAAGATGCCATAATGCTGTACAAAAGCCGAAATAAACAGGGAAAAATAAAAAGAAGAATCACAAAATAAGGAAAACTGCTGATTTAGACATGTTGAAGATCTGATAGTTCTGTCCTTTTCTCTCGTGTTTCAGCGCAGCAGTGACCCTGATGAACCTGCTCTTTACTGTCACTCCTAACACAAACACAAGAACTCAAAAAAACTTGCAGGGTTTTGCTCTTTGACTCTGTAAATGTGTGTAAACGGGCTGATTATTCAGGAAAACACTCTATATTCATGCTTCATAATTCATCAGAATGCTTTAAAGCGGTCGCTTCATACATTATTCATCATGCATTTGTTCCTGAGTTTTAGGAACAAAAACAGTCATCGTTCAGATTTATTATTTTCCTCAAGCTGCTGTGATCTCACACACTTTACTTTAATAGAGGACCTATTTTGCAAAGCTCACTTTTCTGCAGAGTTTAACCCCAGCTGTGTGTGTGTGTGAGCAGTGTGTGAATCTCTCCAGCAGCCTCTAATGCTCAACATGAATGAATTGTGTTTGTTCTAATCAGACTTGATGAATGAAACACTTTGATTGACATTCTCCCTTTGTACGTGTCATCAGAGGGGGAAAGCCCCGCCCACTAGTTCCCATCTCTCCATCTCATTAGCATAAACAGCAGCCCTGAGTGAGAAGCAGCCGTCTGTCCATTAGCCATTAGAGTGTTTGAGCTGCTGAAGATAATGTCAGCATAGACTAAGAGGATTATAGATGTGGAGTTTTAGATCAACAGAGACAGGAGCGACATAGACTGACAGAAGCATGAACACACACTCACACTGAAGCACACATGCACACCTGACCAGCACTGACAACACACACACTGCTGTTTTACATCTGTCACATCTCATTTGCATTTAAAGCGACAGTCACCAAAACACCACAATTAGGATCAAAGCCTGAAAGGGTCAGATTCAGAGAGTTGGAGAACATTATCAGAAGAATAGGTCAGGCAGAACAGGTCTGCTTTAATGATGAGACAGAATTAGTTTCTCGTCACTTTAACTCACTATCTGCAGATATGTAAAGGAAAATATTTCACAATTTATAAATAAACCAGAAAGTGTTATTATTCAGAATCGTCTATCCTCGAACCCTAACACTAGACATCTGATATCAAGCTTTGTTCGTGTTTTTTGATGCTCCAATATGCACTAAGCACATTAGGACAGCTTGGGCCATGGATTTAAATGAAGTGGCTGATGAGATCTGGGAAGAAGCCCTGTCGAGAATCAAAAAAGGTTCCATAAATTCGAGACATAAACTAATTCAATTTAAAGTTTTACATCGCCTTCGTTTCTCTAAAACTAGATTAGGTCAAATATTTCCCTCTGTATCTCCAAAACACCACAGATGTGGTGGAGCAGAAGGGACTTGGGCACATTTATTTAGGTTTTGTCCTGTTCTCTATGAGTTTTGGTCCAGCATGTTTGAATTGTTTTTCCAGTGCTTATGGAACCAGTACCCAACCTGACTACACTTCTGCTATTTTTGGATATTGACATATAATGGACACCTTTCCACCAACCCAACAGCAAGCCCTGATGGTTGGCATGATTACAGCTGAAAAGATGATCTTACTTAATTGGAAATCTCCAAAGGCTCCCTGTTTTAAGAGATGGTTGAATGAGCTGCTTTATGTCATTCAAATGGAGCAACGACGTCTTGAAACTTCACAGAAAAGCTGAAACCACATGGGGACCTATCTTAAGACTCTTGGGAATCTAGCATGTTACGTTTGTAAATGTTCATCTCTAACCCATATATTCATGACACTGACTTTGTAAAACCGTGAATACTGTCAGCTTTTTAAAAAAATACGTTTATGCTACATAAGTCGTGTGTATATATGTATGTATATTTGGTAACTAAGATGACCCCCCCCCCTTTTTATATGTTTATTTTTTTTAACCTGAGTTCTATAAAATAAATTAGTTATTAGAAATGAGTTATTAAAACTATTATGTTTAGAACACTATTATGTTATGCACAGTAGGTAGTGCTGTCACCTCACAGCAAGAAGGTCGCTGGTTCGAGCTTCGGCTGGCTCAGTTGGTGTTTCTGTGTGGAGTTTGCTATTGTTTTAGCCAACTGAATGATTAAATACCTTTTTACGAATTAAATTCATGACATGAAATGAATACATATTTAAAAAGGGGCGACACGGTGGCTCTTACAGCAAGAAGGTCACTGGTTCGAGCCTCGGCTAGGTCAGTTGGCGTTTCTGTATGGAGTTTGCATGTTCTCCCCCTGTTGGCGTGGGTTTCCTCCGGGTGCTCCGGTTTCCCCCACAGTCCAAACACATGCGCTATAGGGGAACTGGGAAGGCTAAATCGTCCGTAGTGTATGAGTGTGAGTGACTGTGTATGGGTGTTTCCCAGAGACGGGTTGCTGCTGGAATGGCATCTGCTGCGTAAAACATATGCTGGATAAGTTGGTGGTTCATTCCGCTGTGGCGACCCCAGATTAATAAAGGGACTAAGCCGAAAAGAAAACGAATGAATGTTCAGAAGTGTGTTGAGAAAAATCTTCTCTCCGTTAAACAGAAATTGGGGAAAATAAATAAACAGGGTTGCTGAATTATTAGCCCCCCTGTATATTTTTTTCCCCAATAATTCTGACTTCAACTGCACAGTATAAACACCTGTTTAAAATGTAGATATTATTATATATTCATATACAGCAACATATGACATATGTAAAGATGAACTAGTATGTCAAATGTGTAATTTATATATTTCCATGTATCAGATACTGATGTGGGGACATTTTGCTTCTTCATTCATTTTCCTTCGACTTAGTCCCTTATCTATCAGGCGTCACCACAGCGGAATGAACCATCAACTATTTCAGCTTTATCTCATTCAAATGGAACAACTACGTCTTGAAACTTCACAGAAAATCTGAAACCACATGGGGACCTATCTTAAGACTCTTGGGCGTTTGTAAACTTTCATCTCTGACCCATATATTCATGACACTGACTTTGTAAAAACGTGAATTCTGTCAGCTTTTTTTATTTTGACGACTGAGACGACCCCCCCCCCCCCCTTTTTTTTTTTAAATTTGTTTATATTTTTTACTTTGTGGGGGGGTGGGCTAAAGTCAATTAGTACTATTATTTTGTACTATTTTTTCTTGCTTTTTATGGGTATTGTACTGTTTTTGTAAAATATCTTATGAAATGTTAAATAAAACAAAATATTACAAAAAAGAGATGCAGACAGATTTAATGTCAGTTATCAAAACAACATCAAATTGACGTCTAACATTGGCATCAATAATTAAAATTAGGACTGTCCTGTAATAGATTTTTGACATGTTTTTTGATGCCGGTGTTAGATCTATAATAATGCATAGAGAAGACAAAGAAAAAGCTATTTAAAACAAAATGTAAATAATAAGAGAAACTGTAAATACAGCAATGAATTAATGAGTAACACTTTAGTTTAGGTCACAGTTCACTACTGGTGTATTACCTGTCCATTATTAAGATATGAACTGTTTATTAGCACTTACGATCTTATTCTACATCACTAATCCTAGCTTAAAATTACTGCTATAACTATTGATAAGCAGCTAATAAAGTAGTTTATTGAGCTTAACGTCTTAGTTAATAGTGTCTTGATAGCATGAATTATATATTAAAATAAAGCGTGAGTAAATAATGTTGTTGGTATCTCTGAGAGAGCCTGTCGTCTGTGATCTTTAGGAGTGTGAATGTGTGTGTTTTACGGTGTCTGAAAGCATGTGTTCATTACTCTCGCAGAACTCGTTAAAATCACGGCCGAGCGACTCTAATCTGCGTCAGGAGGATGTTTGATTAATGCTGACGGCGGAGAGAAAAGCAGAAACACCAAAGCAGCTTCTACATCTCAGGAAGAGCGAGTGAGGATCACAGACCGGATTCACTTCAGATTCTGTGTGAACGCACAACACCAAGAGATGAACACTGTCCACACTAATACCTTTTAGTTTTAAAATGCATAACTTTATTAGGTTTTATTTCTCTTATACTTCTCTCTTTTATTCCTGTTTATGTATGAAATGTGCTATAGAAATGAACTTGCCTTGGCTTTAGTTATGCTTTAATGTTAGGCTATATGCATACAATGAAATTATCAGAAGAAATCAGCCTGATCTCACGAGGAAACGCAAGTATTTTAGGTTTTGTGAGTTTAGTGACTAATTCGTACGACTTTAAATCAGATTGCTTGACTGCTTTGAAACTGAGATTAATGAGTGGCATTGAGTATAAAAATGTAATTTCTTTTATCTTTACACGACGTGCTTAAAACATGAAGCTCATGTGCGAGACGCTGTAAAAGATGCAAAACTGAGCGTAACGTGTGTTTAATAGAAAAAGAACAGAAAAGTAGCGCATATAAAGGGAAAACACGTCTTTGTATCTGAAAAAATATGCAGAAGCAGCGATCAGAAATATATATTACATCAAGCTGTCAGCACCAATAGCCTAGTGGTTAGTGCGTCGACATATAGCACTCAGGTGCTCGCGGCGACCTGAGTTCGATTCCCGGCTCTAGGTCTTTTGCTGATCCTTCCCTTCTCTCTGCCCCCTATACTTTCCTGTCTGTTAATCTCCACTGTCCTGTCAATAAAGGTGAAAACCCCTAAAAAATAATTATATTAAAAAAAACCATGAAGCTCATGTGTGAGACGCTGTAAAAGACGTCTCAAAACTGAGCATAACATCACACACATCCATCAAACGTGTGTTTAAATAGAAAAAGAACAGAAAAGTAGTGCATATAAAGGGAAAACATGTCTTTGTATCTGAAAAAATACACAGATGCAGCGCTCAGGAATATACATTTTTAAAAAGTGCGAATTAAACACTCGTCATACCAACTTAATACTGTAAACGCTTGCCCCGCCTCGGAGTTCATCAGATCGGTGTATATAAAAATGGGAGACGCGGCGCTCAGGAAGGTTTTTTACATATTTATTTTTTATTTCCTCTAAAAATGCTGAGTTATTTTAGCCCAAATAAGGATAAAATATGGCCAAACTGAAACGCTGGGTTAAAGTGGTAGATCATCTAAAAATCTCCATCTACTCTCACTCAAGTGGTTTTAAACTTTTATGAGTTTCTGTTAAACACAAAGGAAGATATTGTGAAGAATGTTGACATCCACAGTAGAATCAAAAAATTCAATGGAAGTCAATGGCTGTTTTCCGCCATCATTCTTCAGAATATCTCCCTTTGTGCTCGACAGAGGAGTGAAACTCAATCAGGTTTGGGTCAAATAAGTAAATGATGACAGAACTTACATTTTGGGTTAACTGCCCCATTACATATTTAAAATAAATTTTATAACCCAACTTTAACCCAATGATTGGGTTTGGTTTATGATTGGGTTTATCAACATTATATCCAGATTTATGTAGAAGTAACCCAGCATTTTTAAGAGTGCTCATTCATTCATTCATTTTCCTTCAGCTTAGTCTCTATTCCAGAGGTCGCCACAGCAGAATGAACCGTCAACTATTCCAGCATATGTTTTACAAAGCGGATGCCCTTCCAGCCGCAACCCAAAACTGGGAAACACCCATACACACACACTCATACACTACGGCCAATTTAGTTGATCAATTCTCCCATAGCACATGTGTTTGGACTGTGGGGGAAACCGGAGCACCCGGAGGAAACCCACACCAACACGGGGAGAACATGCAAACACACACAGAAACACCAACTGACCCAGCCAGGACTCGAACCAGTGACCTTCTTGCTGTGAGAGCCACCGTGTCGCCCCTTTTTAAATATGTATTCATTTCATGTCATGAATTTAATTTGTATTAATGTATTTAATCATTCAGTTGGCTAAAACAATAGCTGCATATGCTATCATTTATATGGGGTAATTTTCTCTAAAAATGCTGGGCTGTTTCAAGCCAAATTAGGGTCAAATATGGCCAAACTCAAACACTGGGTTAAAGAGACAGTACATCTAAAAATCAAGATGTCTCCATTTACTGTCACTCAAGTGGTTTTAAACTGTTATGAGTTTCTATTGAACACAAAGGAAGATACTCGGAAGAATGTTGGAACAATGCAGCTGTTGACATCCATAGTAGAAACAAAAAACCCTTTAAAAGTCAATGGCTGTTCTCCTCCATCATTCTTCAGAATATCTCCCTTTGTGCTCGACAGAAGAGTGAAACTCAATCAGGTTTGGGTTAAATAAGTAAATGATGACAGAACTTACATTATGGATGAACTGTCCCTTTACATGTTAAAATTAACTTTACAGCCCAAGTTTAACCCAATGATTGTGCTTATCAATATTTTAGCCCAATCTGGGTAGAAATAACCCAGCATAAAAAGTGTTATTGTAGTATTTTTAAATGTGTCTAAAAAGCATTTAAAATGATTTAGTATATTCATTCATTCATTTTATTTTCAGCTTAGTCCCTTTATTAATCAGGGGTCGCCACAGCGGAATGAACCGCCAACTTATCCAGCATATGTTTTCAATTCAATTCAATTCTCCTTTATTTATATAGCGCGTTTACAATGTAGATTGTGTCAAAGCAGCTTCACATAAAAGGTCACAGTAAATAGGAACAGTGTAGTTCAGTTTGTAGTGTTTTACACAGCAGATGCCCTTCCAGCTGCAACCCGTCACTGGGAAACACCCATACACACTCATTCACACACTCACACACACACAATGGACAATTTAGCTTACCCAATTCCCCTATAGCGCATGTGTTTGGACTGTGGGGGAAACCGGAGCACCCGGAGAAAACCCACGCCAACACGCGGAGAACATGCAAACTCCACACAGAAACACACACTGACCCAGCCGAGGCTCGAACCAGCAACCTTCTTGCTGTGAGGTAACAGCGCTACCCACTGTGCCACCACGTCCCGATTTAGTATATATATATATATATAAATAGTAATCCAAAATAGACTTTTCGAAATGAGTGGTGATGGAAATCTGCCAGATCCACAATCAAATTAATCTTTATTTCTAAAGTGCTTTCACAATGTTTGCTATATTAAAGCGGTTTAAAATAGATTAACATTAAGAGAATAAAACACACATTTCTACAGGGCTGAGCGATAATGAGTTCAGACAAAAACACCGCCACTGCAAAAAATGCTCGTCTTACTCAGAGTTCTTGTCTTGTTTCCAGTCCAAATATCTAAAAATACCTAAATCAGGAAGCATTTTCTACAAAATATAGTCTTGTTTTCAGAAATAATGAGTCAAAATGAAGAGAGTTTATAATTAAAACATGTAAAATAATCTGCTGACGAGGTAAGGAGAACAATCTTATGTCAAAAATAAACTAGATTATTTTATTGACCTCATTGGCAGATTATTTTGCTTGTATTAATGAAAAAACATTTCTTTTTGACTCATTATTTATTAAAGCAAGACTCTATTTTTTGCTGGTCTAGAAAATGCGTCTGGATTTTCAGATTTGTTAGATATTTGGACTAGAAACAGACAGAAACTCTTAAGAAACGCATTGTTTGCAGTTTGAGCGGAGGGAAAAGTGCCAACAATCTGAAGCTGTACTTACAGTAAGAGACAAAAGATCCGTCCTCAAGTAAACATGGTGCAGTTTTACTCCCGCAGCGTTTATAGATCCAGAAAAACTCCATCAGAAGCACACACATGAAGATGAGCTGAGCAGCGAAACACCACTGACATGTGATGGAGAGATGTGAGCTCTGCCGCTCGCACACACACAGAGCTGACACGCTCAAACTAAGAGAGAGAGCGAGAGAGAGAGAGAGAGAGAGAGAGAGAGAGAGAGAGAGGGAGGGAGAGAGAGAGAGCATAAGGGAACGTTCCCACAACATTTGTCCAACATTCTGGCAACATTCATTTACATTTATCGGTTTTCTCAAAGCATTGGCACTAAAGATTTAATCACACTTGAAGACGAAATTATTTGTTCTTCATTCACTTGAAGAACAAATAATTTTTCATTTATTTATCAAGTGATGCTCACACATTTTTCCACAGTAGTTCCCATTACATATTTCTTCTGGAGAAAATCAGATTTCTATTGTTTTGGCTGGAATAAAATGAGTATTGAGTCAATATTATTAGCATCATGTGTGACTAAACAGGAGCGTTAATGTGAGCCTGCACACCGATGTGCAATCTTTATTCTTTTGTTGCACCATGTTGAAACTGGCCGATGCACAATAAATGGTGTAAATGGGGCATGTTTTTATTTTTTCATTGTGTTAAAACTGATCGACCAATGAGATTGGAGCTTTTGTTGACACGCTTTGAGCTGCTGAAGTTCCAGTAAAACACCACTGGGTGGCGCTCGAGCACCATCGCAGTAGCCGAGCACACAGGATTCAAACTAAATTTCAATAATTTTTTCTAATATTTCCCAGGTGTTAATGGAAACGAAGGTCAATATTATCAGCTTCATTTGTGACTAAACAAAGAGTGTTAATGTGATCGTGTACACCCATCCACAACAAATAGCATAAATGTGTCGCAAAAAAACTGAACTTATTGTGTTAAAACTGGGCGACCAATGAGATTGGAGCTTTTGCTGATGTGCTTTGGGTTGCTGAAGTTCCAGTAAAACACCACTGGGTGGCGCTCGAGCACAAACGCACTAGTCCAGCACACAGGATTCAAATGACATTAGTTTTTTCTAATATCTCACAAGTAATATTAAGGTCAATATTATTAGCTTTATTTGTCACCAAACACGAGTGTTAATGTGATCGTGCACACCGATGCACAACAAAATAGCATTAAATGTGTCAAAAAAAACTGTAATTTAAAAAACATTTATTATGTTGCACCAAGTTAAAACAGGCCGATGTGCAATAAATGGTATAAATGTGTCGTTATAAAAAAACACCCAATTTTTTTTCTCTTCATTTATTCTTTATTGTGTTAAAACTGATCAACCAATGAGATTGGAGCTTTTGCTGATGTGTTTTGAGCTGCTGAAGTTCCAGTAAAACACCACTGGGTGGCGCGCGAGCACAAACACAATGACCGCGCACACAGGATTCAAATGAAATGTATTTTTTCTTCTAATACTTCTCAAGTAATATTACTTACTTTCTTTCCCCCTTCACCCCTTCCAGGGTATGGGCCACCAAAGATCGATCTCTAGAGGTATCTGTCCTGGGCTATTCTTTCTACTTGTCTCCAGGTGTAACCCATCCTTGTAATGTCTGCCTCGAGGTTACGTCGCCAGGTGTTTCTTGGACGGCCTCTCTTCCACTTCCCTTGGGGTTTCCATCTGAGAGTCTGTCTGGTGATGCTAGTTGGTGGTTGGCATAGGGTGTGCCCTATTCAACCCCATCTTCTCTTCCAGATTTCTGCTTCTATTGGAGGTTGACAGCTCCTTCTCCATAGGTCGGTGTTACTGATTGTGTCAGGTCAGCGAATGTGGAGAATCTTGAGATGTTGATGAATGCCTGGATTCTTCAGGTGGTAGTTTTGGTTTCCACCCCATACAACAATACTGACTGCACAATGGAGTTGAACACACAGGTCTTGGTGCTTAAAGTAAGTTCTCTCGAAGCCCAGATGTTCCACCCTGACGGTCACTGATGCTGCCCAGGTAGGTAAGAGACTGTACCTCCTCCAGGGAACTTCCATTCAGGGTAACTGGATCATTGCAGCTGGAGTTGATCTGAAGAATCTTGGTCTTCTCTGTGTGGATGTTGAGTCCAACCTGTGAGGATATGGCTTCCAACACAGAGATCTTCTCTTGCATCTGCTGCAGGGTGTGGGACAGAAGTGTGAGATCGACAGCAAAGTCTAAGTCTTCCAGTTGGCTCCACAAGGTCCACTGGACACCGGTCCTGCATTCACTGGTGGATGTCTTCATGATCCAGTCGATAGCAACGAGGAAGAGGAACAGGGATAACAAGCAGTCCTGTCGGACTTCCATCTTCACTTGGAAGCTGTTGGTGAGCTGCCCTTGGTGGATCCCTCTGTAGGATATTACCTCGTATGAGCTCTTGATCAGGTTGACCACCTTGGGTTGACATTATTAGCCTCATTTGTGCCTAAACACAGAGCGTTAATGTGAGCGTGTACACTGATGCACAATAAATGTGTCATGTACATTTTTTTTTCTTGTGTCATGTTAAAACAGACCGACCAATGAGATTAGAGCTTGACATACCTTGATCAGTTCCAGTAAAACACCACTGGGTGGTGCTCAAACATAAACGCAGTAGCCGAGCACACAGGATTATGCAACTTCAATTGAAATAGGATTCGATGGCAGGTTTTATTTCATTCTATTTTATGGTTTGTAAGTTTTGCGTTGGTGTTTGTGTGTGTAGTGGAGGAGGATAATCACAAGAGGAAAATAAATACACAAGGAAAAAGCATGAGAGAGAGCGATGACTTCTGGGCCACAAGCGAATGTCAGAAGTGAACAGTTGCGCAGCACCACCTTGTGTACTGGAGTATTTCTGTTTAAGCTCTATCTAGTGTCAGAGAGGGATTTTACCAGTTAACACGGCTCATTGGCCATGAAAATCACTTGGATATGCTGAAAAAGTTCCCACTTTACATTAGATGGTCTTACCCAAGATGTACTTACACTGAAATCAATCATTTGTTAAAATGTACTGGCATTACTACATGTTTTGTACTTCTGATTGATTAAAAACATCTAACTACATATGTAATTAATGTCTGTAATTGCATTTGTAATTACACTGTTGACCATCTCTTGCACCTTAACCCACCCGTAACCTACCCAACACCACCAAACCTTTCTTTAACCCTACCCATATCCTGTGCCTAATTTGTAAATTGGGGCAACGTGGTGGCGCAGTAGGTAGTGCTGTCGCCTCACAGCAAGAAGGTCGCTAGTTCGAGCCTTGGCTGGGTCAGTTGGCATTTCTGTGTGGAGTTTGCATGTTCTCCCTGCGTTCGCGTGGGTTTCCTCCGGGTACTCTGGTTTCCCCCACAGTCCAAAGACATGCGGTCCAGGTGAATTGGGTAGGCTAAATTGTCCGTAGTGAGTGTGAGTGAGTGTGTATGGATGTTTCCCAGAGATGGGTTGCAGCTGGAAGGGCATCCGCTGCATAAAACATATGCTGAATAAGTTGGCGGTTCATTCCGCTGTGGCGACACCAGATTAATAATGGGACTAAACCGAAAAGAAAATGAATGAATGAATGAATTTTGCAAATTGCGAGGTCCCGGAACAGATCGGCGTAACGGATCCGGCACGTTACCCGAGCAGGGTTAGGTTGTCGCGGACGAAAGTGAAAGTGAACAGCGGATGAGGAGGAGGGCGGTTGAGGAGGGGGATCGGTAAAATGAGGAGCCGGATCAGATTTCAGAGGCGCCGGATCTGGAATGTTTTGGCACAAATTAAGCCCTGCCCATATTCCACTTCAAGAGCACCAGAAGTGTTCTGCAATACACTGTGAGCTAGAGCTGCACGATTCTTCCTAAAATCATGATTGATTTGCTTAAAATAAAGATCAGGATTTTCTCCTAATTCTGTAGATGTAAAATAAGGCTTAATATGAGTAGACTATTATTATTGTTATTTCTCAAGCGTATGGTAAAACAACAATATTAAATGTAGGTGTACAGTTGGTTAAAATGCTCAGTTTTGTATAGACTTGGAACGGTAGACTTGAACAGACTTTAAATATGTCCTGTTTGTTGATTCACAGTGAAGTGACGACATCAGAATACAACTGTTCATCATTCTGGTGTTGAATTGTTATGTTTGAGACATGTGCTTGTCATTTGTCATTGACAACACTATTGGACCATTTTATTTACTGGTAAAATCAGACATTTGTCATTATCAGATTCCCTCTAGCATTATATTGAACATTATATAGGCTAGAGGAGTTATACTGACCCAGTAAACATTTATTTTCCTGCACAACACTTTGGGCTCTATTATGATGATCCATGTGCAAGTCTAAATCGCAGGGCACAAACGCATTAAGGGCGTATCTGAACCCACTTTTGCTATTTTAAGGATGGAAAATCCACATTTGTGTATTGCTGTACACCCTGTGTGTATTAAGCAATGTGTAAGCGATGCACACAACTAATGCGCTCTGTGCTGGACAATAAACCTGATTTGTTCTGGTCTATTGAACTGTCTATTTAAGTTCCTCAAAATAGCAACGCGCCAGCAATGCGCCTCAACACACCTCAACACACCTCTTTTTTTAGATCAGAACGCCTATGGGCGCACATATAAGCACAAATGCATTTGCTATTTAAACAGCGTGGCGCAAAACGTCAAAACGACTCTTACGCTGAGCTGAAACTAGCAAACAACAATTGTGGGTGTATGATAGGGCCCTTTGTACTAGAAAAAGTTGTACTAGAAAAAGTTGTTTCTGCTCAATTATGCTCCTTTCTGCAGACCAACAATGTTTTTGAAGTGTTTCAGTCAGGTTTCAGAGCTCATCACAGTACAGAAACTGCATTAGTGAAAATAACCAACGATTTACTCTTAGCTGCTGACCAAGGGTGCATCTCGCTATTAGTTCTACTCGATCTTAGTGCGGCATTTGACACCATTGACCATGGTATCCTTATTAATCGCTTAAAGTCTACAGGTGTCCAAGGACAGGCCCTACAATGGTTTAAGTCATACTTATCTGACCGTTACCAGTTTGTAAATATAAATGGACAGCCTTCACAAATCAGCCCAGTAAAATACGGGGTGCCTCAAGGATCAGTTTTAGGCCCTTTGCTGTTTACAATATACATGCTACCCCTGGGAGACATTATTAGAAGACATGGGATCAGCTTTCACTGCTATGCAGATGATACTCAATTATATATTTCAACTAAACCTGACGAGACGTCTAAACTGTCCAAGCTAACTGAGTGTATTAAAGATGTTAAAGACTGGATGACCAACAATTATCTTCTCTTAAACTCAGACAAAACAGAATTATTACTTATTGGGCCTAAATACTGTACACAGCAGATCTCACAACTCGATCTACAATTAGAGGGATACAAAGTTAGCATTAGCTCTACTATAAAAGATCTGGGTGTCATATTAGACAGCAATTTAACTTTTAAAAATCATATTTCCCATGTCACAAAAACTGCTTTCTTTCATCTGAGAAATATAGCTAAGTTACGAAGTATGCTATCCATCTCAGATGCAGAAAAGCTAGTCCATGCTTTTATGACTTCTAGGCTGGACTACTGTAATGCTCTGTTTGCTGGCTGCCCAGCATCCTCTATTAACAAACTTCAGCTAGTACAAAATGCAGCTGCCAGAGTTCTAACCAGGTCTAGAAAATTTGATCACATCACCCCAATTTTATCCTCCTTACACTGGCTGCCTGTTAAGTTTCGTATTGAATTTAAAATATTGCTTCTTACATATAAAGCTCTAAATAATCTAGCTCCTGCTTATCTAACCAATCTTCTGTCTCGCTACAATCCAACTCGCTCTTTAAGATCTCAAAACTCAGGGCTTCTGGTAGTACCTAGAATAGCAAAGTCGAGTAAAGGAGGTCGAGCCTTCTCATTTATAGCTCCTAAACTCTGGAATAGCCTTCCTGATAACGTCCGAGGCTCAGACACACTCTCCCAATTCAAAACTAGATTAAAGACCTATCTGTTCAGTAAAGCATACACTTAGTGCACCACTTAGGGGGCTTCCACACAGGTTATGCATCTTGCTGATATACACTGTGAACATCAGCTACGCTAATTATTTTCTTTATTCTCCATTTCCACCTGGGGATACTCTTCCCGAGGCCCTCAGACTATGCAGAGTCACTGATTCGATCCAAGACCAACGACGAGATGATCCCAAGGTTTCCATATCCTGGACCTGGCCGAATCCTGAACAACTACTGCGATGGTCATGGAAGAGTGGAGAACATGAGACTGATTCCTGTGACGCTCCAGAGACAGACGAGTCTTCGCTGAGGCCAGCTTCCAGCCTCCGCCACTGAGACTGCAGCTCTGCACAAGACGTTTGGCCAGCGGAGAAATTAAAATGGTCGTGCCCAACTGAGCCTGGTTTCTCTCAAGGTTTTTTTTTCTTCACTTCCGCCTTTAGTGAAGTTTTTTTTCCCTCTCCGCTGTCTCCACTGGCTTGCATGGTTCAGGATCTGTAGAGCTGCGCATCGTTGGATTTGCTCTTCAGTATTTGGACTCTCAGTAGTGATTATTAAACCACACTGAACTGAGCTCAACTGAACTGAACTTAAACACTACAAACTGAACTACACTGTTCCTATTTACTGTGACCTTTTATGTGAAGCTGCTTTGACACAATCTACATTGTATAAGCGCTATACTAATAAAGGTGAATTGAATTGAATTGAATTTGTGTTCGCTATGAAAGAAAAAAACATATCAAGCACTTGTCGTAATCATTACTCTAAAATGCGTAATGATTATTTAAATGACGTGCGCGCCGGTTTCACTTTCACTGCAGAGTGCACTCATGTCTGCCGTCACTATGCTAAAAAAACACATGTAAATCAAACTTCCCATGCGGCTCCCTAAACGATCACTCTGCAACAAACTGAACGTTATTCACAACTTGATTACCTGTTTATTCACAGCCTGCGCAGGTTCTGTTCACTAAAGTAGACATAAATGGCAGACACACACCTCTCGGTAGTAAACAAACAGTGCGTCAGCTCACGTGTCATTTCGCGCCCGCGACTACATCATTACATTAAGACAGAAATCACATGTTTGGGTTAATTATATCTCTTAAATACAGTATGTGACACTTTTGACACTATTCAAAGGTGTCCATGTTCCTGTGAAGACTTTACGCTTCTCTCCTGACCTTGAAAACACAATCGGCTGAATCGTAGAAATGCTGGATTAAGATCATCTCGGGCAGGATCTATCGGTCCTGGAGGGCCGGTGTCCTGCACAGTTTAGCTCCAACTCTGATCAAACACACCTGCTTATAGATAACTAGTGATCTTAGAGACAACTGATTAGCATCTTCAGGTGGGTTTGATTAGAGTTGGAGCTAAACTATGCAGGACACCGGGCCTCCAGGACTGAGTTTGCCCACCCCTGGTCTAGGGGGTCGAATCGAGATCGCGATCTTTTTTTGATTAATCCTGCAGCTCTACTGTGAACAGAGTAAGTCTAGTGTATGTATAATCTGATCCATGTACATAGTAGTTAAAGCCACCTAATGTATAGTGGGACCCTGAAAAATGTGTCAGCAAATGCTGCCATTAAGTGTGTGTGTGTGTGTGTGTGTGTGTGTGTGTGTGTGTGTGTGTGTGTGTGTGTGTGTGTGTGTGTGTGTGTGTGTGTGTGTGTATGTATGTGTGTGTGTGTGTGTGTGTGTGTGTTTATGTACTTTGAGAACCTTTTTCTCAGTTATTTTTTGACAAAATGAAGCATTTATTAAACCTTCCTGCAATCAAGAGATAATAAAGATGAACACATGAAGATAGAATAAAATATGAATACATTATTTATATTGATGCATGATAATC
>NC_079451.1:53233690-53246190 GCF_903798145.1 Danio aesculapii | reverse complement strand
TTGTCACAATATTGTCACGATATTCTCACGATATTCTCATGATGTTCCTACGATATTCTCATGATATTCCTATGATATTCTCACGATATTCTCATGATATTCTCACGATATTCTCATGATATTCTCACGATATTGTCACAATATTCTCACGATATTCTCATGATATTCTCATAATGTGTTTTCCGTCTGCTGAGTTTTCGTCTGCTGTGTTTTCGTCTGGTGTGTTTTTCGTCTGCTGTGTTTTTCGTCTGCTGTGTTTCGTCTGCTGAGTTTTCGTCTGCTGTGCTTTCCGTCTGCTGTATTTTCGTCTGCTAAGTTTTCGTCTTTGTCTTTTTCGTCTGCTGTATTTTTGTCTGCTGTGTTTTTGTCTGCTGTGCTTTCGTCTGCTGTGTTTTCGTCTTCTGTGTTTTATGTCTGCTGTGTTTTCGTCTGCTGTGTTTTTGTCTGCTGTGTTTTCGTCTGCTGTGTTTTATATCTGCTGTGTTTTCGTCTGCTGTGTTTACGTCTGCTGTGTTTTTGTCTGCTGTGTTTTTCGTCTGCTGTGTTTTCGTCTGCTGTGTTTTTCGTCTGCTGTGTTTTCGTCTGCTGTGTTTTCGTCTGCTGTGTTTTCGTCTTCTGTGTTTTTGTCTGCTGTGTTTTCGTCTGCTGTGGTTTTGTCTGCTGTGCTTTCCATCTGCTGTGTTTTTTGTCTGCTGTGTTTTTGTCTGCTGTGTTTTATGTCTGCTGTGTTTTCGTCTGCTGTGTTTTCGTCTTTGTCTTTTTCGTCTGCTGTGTTTTTGTCTGCTGTGTTTTTGTCTACTGTGTTTTCGTCTGCTGTGTTTACGTCTGCTGTGTTTTCGTCTGCTGTGTTTTTCGTCTGCTGTGTTTTTCGTCTGCTGTGCTTTCGTCGCTGAGTTTTCGTCTGCTGTGGTTTCCGTCTGCTGTGCTTTCGTCGCTGAGTTTTCGTCTGCTGTGGTTTCCGTCTGCTGTGATTTCTGTCTGCGGTGTTTTCGTCTGCTGTGTTTTCGTCTGCTGTGTTTTTGTCTGCTGTGTTTTCTGTCTGCTGTGTTTTCATTTGCTGTGTTTTTCGTCTGCTGTGTTTTCCACCTGCAGTGTTTTCCGCCTGCTGTGTTTTCCACCTGCTGTGTTTTTCTCTGCTGTGTTTTCTGTCTGCTGTGTTTTACGTCTGCTGAGTTTTCGTCTGCTGTGTTTTTCGTCTGCTGTGTTTTACGTCTGCTGAGTTTTCGTCTGCTGTGATTTTTGTCTGCTGTGTTTTCGTCTGCTGTGTTTTCATCTGCTGTGTTTTCGTCTGCTGTGTTTTTCATCTGCTGTGTTTTTGTCTGCTATGTTTTCCGTTTGCTGTGTTTCGTCTGCTGAGTTTCTGTCTGCTGTGTTTTCGTCTGCTGTGTTTCGTCTGCTGAGTTTCTGTCTGCTGTGTTTTCGTCTGCTGTGCTTTCGTCTTTGTCTTTTTCGTCTGCTGTGTTTCGTCTGCTGTGTCTTCCTCTGCTGAGTTTTTCGTCTGCTGTGTTTTTCGTCTACTGTGTTTTCGTCTGCTGTACTTTCCGTTTGCTGTGTTTTCTGTCTGCTGTGTTTTACGTCTGCTGAGTTTTCGTCTGCTGTGTTTTTCGTCTGCTGTGTTTTACGTCTGCTGAGTTTTCGTCTGCTGTGATTTTTGTCTGCTGTGTTTTCGTCTGCTGTGTTTTACGTCTGCTGTGTTTTTCGTCTGCTGTGTTTTTCGTCTGCTGTGTTTTAATCTGCTGTGTTTTCGTCTGCTGTGTTTTTCGTCTGCTGTGTTTTTGTCTGCTATGTTTTCCGTTTGCTGTGTTTCGTCTGCTGAGTTTCTGTCTGCTGTGTTTTCGTCTGCTGTGCTTTCGTCTTTGTCTTTTTCGTCTGCTGTGTTTCGTCTGCTGTGTCTTCCTCTGCTGAGTTTTTCGTCTGCTGTGTTTTTCGTCTGCTGTACTTTCCGTCTGCTGTGTTTTCGTCTGCTGTGTTTTCGTCTGCTGTGTTTTTCGTCTGCTGTGTTTTTCGTCTGCTGTGTCTTCCTCTGCTGAGTTTTTCGTCTGCTGTGTTTTTCGTCTGCTGTGTTTTCGTCTGCTGTACTTTCCGTCTGCTGTGTTTTTCGTCTGCTGTGTTTTCGTCTGCTGTGTTTTTCGTCTGCTGTACTTTCCGTCTGCTGTGTTTTCGTCTGCTGTGTTTTCGTCTGCTGTGTTTTTCGTCTGCTGTGTTTTTCGTCTGCTGTGTTTTTCGTCTGCTGTGTCTTCCTCTGCTGAGTTTTCGTCTGCTGTGTTTTCGTCTGCTGTACTTTCCGTCTGCTGTGTTTTTCGTCTGCTGTGTTTTCGTCTGCTGTGTTTTTCGTCTGCTGTACTTTCCGTCTGCTGTGTTTTTCGTCTGCTGTGTCTTCCTCTGCTGTGTTTTTCGTCTGCTGTGTTTTTCGTCTGCTGTGTCTTCCTCTGCTGAGTTTTTCGTCTGCTGTGTCTTCCTCTGCTGAGTTTTTCGTCTGCTGTGTTTTTCGTCTGCTGTGTTTTCGTCTGCTGTACTTTCCGTCTGCTGTGTTTTTCGTCTGCTGTGTTTTTTGTCTGCTGTGTTTTCGTCTGCTGTGTTTTACGTCTGCTGTGTTTTCGTCTGATGTGTTTTTCGTCTGCTGTACTTTCCGTCTGCTGTGTTTTTCGTCTGCTGTGTTTTTTGTCTGCTGTGTTTTCGTCTGCTGTGTTTTACGTCTGCTGTGTTTTACGTCTGCTGTGTTTTACGTCTGCTGTGTTTTCGTCTGCATCAGCTGTATTTTTATCTGTTTTTGCTGTTCTTTTGCCTGCGTCTGCTGTTTTCGTCTGTGTATGGTGTATTTTTGTCTGTGTCTGCTGTATTTTTATCTGTTTTTGCTGTTGGTTCGTCTGCGTCTGCTGTGTTTTCACCTGTGTATGCTGTGCTTTTGTCTGCATCTGCTGTGTTTTCACCTGCATCTGCTGTGTTTTCATCTGCATCTGTTGCTTTGTCTGTATTTTCAGCCGCTGTATTGAACTGATGTGTGTCTGCTCTTGTGTGTTATTTCTCTCAATCTGTGTCCTCGGCTCATCTCTAATCTGCTTTGGTCACTGGCCATCATCTGCTCTCAGTGATGCTGCAAATAAAGCAAACGCGTTTATACAATCAAAGCACCGCGTGTTATTGATCACCAATGTGACAATCATATCAGCAGAGCATTGAGCTCATAAAGCATTGTAATTCAACAGGAATATGATCAATCTCTGCTCATCATCATGTGTTTCTCTCGCTCTGACCTTTCTCTCTGTCTTTTTTTGGATTATCGATCCCATTCTCATCCTTCAGCTCTGTTTTTGTCTTTGCGGAGGCTGAATCACCGCGCTGAGCCACATTTCACTTTCATAGCATCATCATCATCATCATTATTATTATTCATATTTCATAAGTCAGGTTATAGCAGGTTAAGTGCCTTATAAACCAATCAGAAACGTCACTTCTGCCACTGATGATGAATTTTTCCCATCAAAAGCAGATTTTATCATCACCTGTTTGATGGACAGATTGTTCATTATAAATGAGGACAATAAATGCAAGCTAAATAACCAGAAGAGCAACAATAAGCACATTTTATACACTTATTTATTTATTTAGCAAATACTAAAATGAGGATTAAAGAAGCAAATCAAATCAGGAAATATACTCACCGGCCACTTTATTAGGTACCCCTTATTAGTACTGTGTTGGACCCCTTTTGCCTTCAGAACTGCCTTAATCCTTCGTGTCAGAGATTCAACAAGCTACTGGAAATATTCCTCAGAGATTTTGCTCCACATTGACATGATAGCATCACACAGTTGCTGCAGATTTGTCGGCTGCACATCCATGATGCCAATCTCCCGTTCCACCACATCCCAAAGGTGCTCTATTGGATTGAGCTCTGGTGACTGTGGAGGCCATTTGAGTACAGTGAACTCATTGTCATGTTCAAGAAACCAGTCTGAGATGATTGGTGCTTTATGACATGGTGCGTTATCCTGCTGGAAGTAGCCATCAGAAGATGGAGACACTGTGGTCATAAAGGGATGGACATGGTCAGAACAATACTCAGGTAGGCTGTGGCGTTGACACCATGATAAATTGGTACTAATGGACCCAAAGTCTGCCAAGAAAATCTCCCCCACACCATTACACCACCACCACCAGCCTGAACCGCTGATACAAGGCAGGATGGATCCATGCTTTTATGTTGTTGAGGCCAAATTCAGAGCCGAGCATCCGAATGTGGCAGCTTATATGAAGGTGTCTGGTGCACACGAAGAGGAGAAGAGCATCGCCTACAGGTGGATTGTGGAAGTACACCATGAATCGCACCATGTTTCCAGGAACATTTAGTGTTGATTAGTGTCTGGTGCATACGGAGAGAGACTGTGTCAGCTGTATGTCCAAAAGTCAGATTTAGAGTCAGATTAGAGTCCGATCTGCTGGTGAGGATCTTCTGTTCACGCAGACGCTGTTCTGGAGTCAGCGTCAGTCAAATCTGAGCTCTAGAAACAGTCTGAAAGGTTAATGTGATGCTAACCTGATTTCTCCCTCATCAAATAAACATCCCAGTGTTCAGTGCTGGAGCTGCAGTCACTCTGGAGAAACACACACACACACACACACACACACACTCACTCACTCAGAAACATTCACACACACACAACACACACACTCAAACACACATTCCCTCACACACACACGCCCTCATACAAACACACATATGCATATGCACACACACACACACACACACACACACACACACACGCACACACACACACACACTCATACAAATACACATATGCACACATACACACACACACACACACATATATACAAACACACATATGCACACAAACACGCTATCATACATACACACACACACACGCCCTCATACAAACACACATTTGCACACACACACATATGCACACGCACACACACACACACACACACCCATAATTGTTGGCTGTAAGTGTAACGTCATGAGAGGTGTGTGCGGCGTCTCAGTGTTTTCTTGAAGGAGCGTTCAGCAGCTGCACAGGATGAGAAAGCCGGCGTCAGTGAGGGAATCTCTGTTGCCCTTTACAGGTCATGCATTATTAACACTGAGCATGTTGAACAAATATAAATCTAATGGAGTCATTGACTTCATGTGCTGCTAAATGTCAAGACATTCACACATTCACACGGAGCAGAAACAGCCTGAGCTAAAGGACACCAGACATCATCAGCTGTGTGTTTACATCAGAGAAATGCTGGAAGTTATCTGTAAACCGCACACAAATCCACATCGTCTCAATACATGCAACTGATCTACTGTTTATTAATGAATATTATTCATTTATTTATTTAAAAATATTATATTAATAATAATAGTTATTATCATTGAGGCGGCTCAGTGGTTAGAACTGTGGCCTCACAGCAAGAAGGTTGCTGGTTCAAGCCTCGGCTGGTGTAAAATAAACCTGCATGTGAGCTTCAGACTCACTCTGGCAGAGCTCTTCACTGTTCCTGTCAGCGATCTGCAAACTCAGTAGATCCATGCACTTCAACAGATTTAAGGTGTTTTACTATGTGGAGTTTGCATGTTCTCCCCGTGTTGGTGTGGGTTTCCTCCAAGTGCTCCAGTTTCCCCAACAGTCCAAACACATGCGCTATAGGGGAACTGATGAACTAAACTGTCCGTAGTGTATGAGTGTGTGAATGAGTGTGTATGGTTGTTTCCCAGCTCTGGGCTGCAGCTGGAATAGCATCCGCTGCGTACAATATATGCTAGAATAGTTGGCGGTTCATTCCGCTGTGGCGACTCCTGATGAATTAAGAGACTCAGCTGAAGGAAAATGAAATGAAATTATTATTTTTGTTGTTATTATTATTATTATTAAAAATGCATCATTGTATTATTTACTGCAATTATTATGTAAACGTTTTATACCATAATAAAATAATTGAAGTAAGCTATTTACATATTACTATTTTTATTATATTTAAGTTATAGTAATATCTAATATTATTGTTAATAAGAATAGAACTTATTATGATATTTATTTGCATCAAATTATTAAAAATACAAATGAAATAATATTAATAGTAATAGTAATAAATAGTAATAAAATGCATATTTATTAGTGTATACATGTAAACAGATTTATTATTAGACATTTATTATATCATTGTTGAAATAATTAAATAAATGGTTATATTTTCATATGAAGCCAATAATAATAATAATAATAATAATAATAATAATAATAAAAATTAATAATTATTGTTATTATTGTATGTATAATTGTTATTAAAATGATTAAAATAGCAAGAAAACAGCAAGAAGGTCACTGGTTCGAGTCCCAGCTGGGTCAGTTGTTGTTTCTGTGTGGAGTTTGCATGTTCTCCCCGTGTTGGTGTGGGTTTCCTCCGGGTGCTCTGGTTTCCCCCACAGTCCAATCACATGCACTATAGGGGAACTGATCAACTTAATTGGCTGTAGTGTATGAGTGTGTGTGTGAAGGAGTGTGTATGGGTGTTTCCCAGTGATAGGTTGCGGCAGGAAGGGGATCCGCTGTGTAAAACATATGCTGGAATAGTTGGCGGTTCATTCCGCTGTGGTGACCCCTAATTAATAAAGGAACTAAGCCGAAAAGAAAATAAAGGATTGAATGATTAGTATTATTTGCTGCTATTATAATTAATAAGTACAATTATTTCATACCATAATAATTCAATAGTATTTAGTATTAAAGTTTAATTATTTACATATTGCAATAAAACTTCAGAAATATAGATATCTTAATAAATCTAGTAATAATAGTAATATTTTTTATTACATTAAATTATTATATATAAAATACAAAATGAATAGCAGTAATAAAATGCTTATTATTAAATATTTCTTATTTCTTTTATTATTGCTGCTCACAAAAAAATGTTGTTATTTTATATAGTCGTTATGGTAACATGGTGGCTCAATGATTTGTACTGTCACCACACAGCAAGAAGGTCGCTGGTTCGAGTCCCAGGTGGGTCAGTGTGGAGTTTGCATGTTTTCCCCGTGTTGGCGTGGGTTGTGCTCCAAACACATGCACTATAGGGGAATCCACCCCCAACTAACCCGCTCTGCACTTCTGGGGGGATTTTGCGCTACACCACTGTGTGTATGGGTGTTTCCCAGTACTGGGTTGCAGCTGGAAGGGCTTCCACTGCATTAAACATATGCTGGAATAGTTGATTGTTCATTCCGCTGTAGCAACTTCTGATGAATAAACGAACTAAGCCAAAGGAAAATGAATGAATATAATCATTATTTAATAACGATTAGGGCCAGACAGAATCTGCAGGCGTTTTTGTTATTTACGTGAAGAATTTTGTAAAAAATCTGCAGATTTAAGCTGAATGCTTGTGGGAGTTTCATAACTAAAACCTTAATATAAGAAATAGAAAAAGACCTTTTTAACTTTTATTTAATGTTTACACTGCAAATCTAATTAAATTCACTTTATTTGGTAAATAGAGCAAGTCTCTCATATAATAACTTATTGTAAATAAATCATATGAATATTTCCATATTATCCAATAATATTAATGAAATTTATTTAAGAACTGAATAAATATAAATGTACACACATTTACACAAGTCAATAAACAGAATCAATGATGAGCTAAAAATTTGCGCAAATATGCAGAATTCTGCGTGCACAGATTCCATGTGGGCCTAAAATAATAATAATAATAAATGTAAACAAAAGAACATATCCCAATAATGCAAGGCCTGAAACTTATAAAAGAATGTGCATGCAAAGGTGAGAAAAGAATAAACTGAGCATCATTGATCACTATGTGTGTGTGTGTGTGTGTGTGTGTGTGTGTGTGTGTGTGTGTGTGTGTGTGTGTTTGATGTTTAGTACTGATCCGTCACTGATCCTTTACTACTCAGATTTCCTCATCACAGCAGGATGACGCATGACGGCACTGGCATGCTGTTTATTTCAGGACACACACACACACACACACACACACACACACACACACACACACCGAGCGGCTTTAGCCTGAAAACCCGCCTGACATATGACTGAACACCTGCTGAATGTTAAACAGGCCTCGACATGCCATGAGTCACGGCTCGTTAGTGATGCTCGTTTAACAGACACTACTAACGACCACTGCACACTAATGAGGGCTTAATCTTCAGTCTCAGGAAAACAAGAGCATTCAATTAAACATCCTTCAGAAACAGAACCACTAATCAATATTAACACCAGTCAACACAGATCATCTGCACAATCTGGTCTCCATCAAGCAAATTTATACTCACTGATCAACAGGTGAACTCAACCATACTCACCAGTCAACAGGTGAACTCAACTGTACTCACCGGTCAACAGGTGAACTCAACTATACTCACCAGTCAACAGGTGAACTCAACTGTACTCACCGGTCAACAGGTGAACTCAACTATACTCACCAGTCAACAGGTGAACTCAACTGTACTCACCGGTCAACAGGTGAACTCAACTATACTCACCAGTCAACAGGCGAACTCAACTATACTCACCAGTCAACAGGTGAACTCAACTATACTCACCAGTCAACAAGTGAACTCAACTGTACTCACCGGTCAACAGGTGAACTCAACTATACTCACCAGTCAACAAGTGAACTCAACTGTACTCACCGGTCAACAGGTGAACTCAACTATACTCACCAGTCAACACAACTATACTCACCAGTCAACAGGTGAACTCAACTATACTCACCAGTCAACAGGTGAACTCAACTGTACTCACCGGTCAACAGGTGAACTCAACTATACTCACCAGTCAACAGGTGAACTCAACTGTACTCACCGGTCAACAGGTGAACTCAACTATACTCACCAGTCAACACAACTATACTCACCAGTCAACAGGTGAACTCAACTATACTCACCAGTCAACACAACTATACTCACCGATCAACAGGTGAACTCAACTGTACTCACCGATCCACAGGTGAACTCAACTATACTCACCAGTCAACACAACTATACTCACCGATCAACAGGTGAACTCAACTATACTCAACAAGTGAACCCAACTATACAGGTAAACAAAACACACTCCAAAGGCGGAGTTTACAGGGAGGGGAGGGGTTTATGAAAGAGAAGATGGGGTTGAAACATATGAAGGGTGTGCATTTGAAATAGGGGGTGGGGCTAGACAGAGTTCAGTGGAACTTACCAACAAGAGTAAATCACTTATTGTGGTCAATTTAATGTCTGCAGAGCTCAGAGCTCCAGTTAACACATTTACCATTTTAACTGCTTACACTGAACAGATTGTGTGTGTGTGTGTGTGTGTGTGTGTGTGTGTGTGTGTGTGTGTGTGTGTGTGTGTGTGTGTGTGTTTTCAGCTTCAACAAGCACATCTGATTATGAGCTACTGAACTGAATGTCAATCTGTGACACACATCCAGACCTGAACACCATCTGCTGCACACACAGCTTCTGCCCCAGTGTTTTTGTCTTTTACAGTAAAAACATCTCAATATTATGAACCATCATGATGCATTTGGTGTCTTGACCTGGAACACGTACTTAAACTACACACGTGTCTCCATTAAGCTTGCCTTGTTTACTGTTGGTTGCTAGGTTACCAATGCCACAGTCAGGTTCTGTGAACAATAGGAGATGGAAAAAGATTTGCTAAATATTTTCTGACATAGCAAACATTACAACTGCATGACCAATCAGCTAACTTCAGTATGCTTGTCTTTTTTACTGTTGGTTGCTAGGTGACCAATACTAACAACTTGATGGAGTTCGCACTCACATTTTTTTTTTTTTGTAAACTCTGAAAAGAGAGTTTCTTCGCCAATAAAAAGCAAGTGATTGATTAAAAATGATCACAAATAAATAAAATAAATGCTTTAAATTTTGAGCTAATAAGGGAAATATTTATGTGGAGGAATATTTTGAGGACATTTGGAGTAAATGATTTATGACTACTCAATAAATTTGCTGTTAAATGGAAGACAATACAGTTATTTCCAGGATTGAGTGCATACACCCTGTAGACGTGTTGTTATTATTTGATCTTTTCTCTTTGCTGAGAGATTATGTATGTCCTGGCCCCTGTATGTATCTTATGTCTGGAATTGGTATAATCTGAGCAATGAAGATTTGAGTTTGTTGCTTACTAACAGCCATGCAACTGAGCTAAAACAAAACCTTCTCCTGTCTAGATTATCTGAGCTGGAGCAACTGCTTTATTCGAGCCGACCAAACTGTAGGGTAATCTCTTGAATATATAAAGCCCTTATGACAAATAAACCTCTGGCTGAACTTGATAAATCTAAATCCAGATGGCAGCACGCTCTGGGCATTAGCATAGGTCTGAAGTCAACTATGAACAGAAGAAATCACTTTTTGTGTTAATTCTAGATATAGATTGATTTCAATTTAAATTTCTTTACCAACTTAATCTGACCACATACAAATTAAGGAATTTTAAAAATATCTCACTTCTGTGTGGTTCAGATGGGGGAAATCCACATGAAAAAACTACAGTAATTTACAGCAAACAATGTAGTGTTTTTGAACCATACTATAGTATAGTATTTGAGTTGATCTGTTTTGGTGATTCTACAGTTCCTATGGCAACAGAACAGCTATAGTAATTGATCTGTTGTGGTGATTCTACAGTTGCTACAGCAACACAATAACTATAGCAACTGATCTGTTGTGGTGATTCACAATGCACACTGACAGAAGTGACACAGAAGCTGCTGCATGAGAGGAGTCACGTGTGTGTGTGTGTGTGTGTGTGTGTGTGTGTGTGTGTGTGTGTGTGTGTGTGCGTGTGTGTGTGTTTGTGTTTCTGCTGCAAACCATATGGAACACACACACACACACACACACACACACACACACACACACACACACACACACACACACACCCCCCACAGGAAATGTCACAGGTTCACGTTCTGTCTCTCTCTGTGTCTTGAGGGAAAAACACAATGAACAGCAGTCAGACCTTCATCTGCTCTTCATCACACACTCCTCCTCCTATATTAATTAATACTGAGTGATGTTATTGCTTTGACAGCAGACGAAAGCGCAGAACTGAACTGATCTGAATTAGAACCCCTTCATAAACTATAATAATTTATAGTAAAGACTGTAGTAGGGATGCACCGATACACTTTTTGACAAACCGATACAAGTACGAGTATTTTCATTTGCGTACTCGCCGATTCAGAGTACCGATCCTTCATAGATTTGGTTTCAATGAAGTTTATTTGTTCATTTTTTGGTTTTTTTGGCCTGTAGCAAGAACACAAAAATGGTTTAACACATATTGGGGACGCATAAAACCCTGTTATGTCTGATTCTTTCCAACCCTATCATATTCACAAGTCCTGTCGTTAATCTGCTGGTCAGGTTATCAAAAAGTCAGCTATACTTGATGTTTAACTATGGGTGGGTCGCGGGTAGACAAGATCAATAGCCATAAATACGCAACTCATAGGCCTACTCTTATTTTTTAAAAAATCACGCGATCATCATCTCACAATGTTTAATAATAATAATCTTATTAAAACAAAAGTGATTTAGCACTGACAAGCCAACTGCAGAGAAACAAAGCAACCATCGCGGCCACCGTAGTAACCACTTTCCCCAAGTTCAGCTCTTCTTTTTTTGCACTTGATTATTATGCGTTTAATGTTAAAAAAGCAATAATGAACAGACCTAAGAGAGTGTAACCTGTGTGTGTGTGTGTGTGTCTTTTATCACTGAAGCCGCTCTCTTCAAAAAACGAAAGTTGCTAAGTCTGTCTGCCAATATTTTGGGTTTTAATCGAATGAAAAGTTAATTTAGATGAGCCAATATTTAAAAAATTGCAGTAAAGTAACTGTGACGTGCGGAATCTGAGATTCTGAGAATCTGAGGTCTGATCTCATCTCTCGCTCGCTGCCATTGATACAGACGCCACTCAAGGCTGGTATCAGCTGACAGAATAGCTGAAGCTTTTGTGAAATCTATCAAAATACAGCAGGATATCTGTATAAACGCAATCAGAGCCAATGTTATGTAGAAGTAGTGTCGCCTAATAATAATATCAATTCTAATAAAATGAAAACCAAAATAAACAATTCATTGCATTTTTCCTTTCATTTTGGTTTATTCTTCAGTAGCCTAAAGATTAGTTAATAATGTATTTTATAAACGGATTGATTATAAGGACTAAGCTATTAATATATAATACATTAGGCTAATTAATTCATTAAGACATTGAGGTCAGGTAGGACAACAAATCCCACTGTAGTGAATTAGTGTTGAGTGGTATCAGTGCGTGGTATCGGCCTTTCACGTCCAATTCGAGTATGATTATTTTAACCAAGTATCGACCCGATACCCGATACTGGTATCGGTGCATCCCTAATCTGTAGTGTTTTTAAAGTAATAAATCCGGTATGGTGATTGTACAGTTGCTATAGTAACACAGCCACTATAGTGATAGATA
>NC_079451.1:53181190-53228690 GCF_903798145.1 Danio aesculapii | reverse complement strand
AGTGCTTTTTAAATGAATAAATAAAAAATAAAGCAGCTGCTTGGCATCGTGACAGCAATAAGATCCAAAGGACGGCTGATCGCTTTTACTCCAGAATGGAGGAATCTGCTGCTGTCGCAATGGAACGTTCTATTGAGTGTCGCCTCTTGGTCATTCTAAGCTCTGTGTTACAACCTGACAGACTCCGCCTCCTCACCATTTCTGTTAGATGTCAAAACTGACAGCTGGAGAGGCGTGGTTAGGTATGTTAGCCACGCCCAATAAATTGAACAAAACAAACAAGAAGTGCATTTGCAGATTTCAATATTAGATTACAAGGGCAAGGGTTTTATTTTAATGCACAGATGAACTGTTCACTGCAGAACTAGCAATGTGAGTTTACAAAATCACTGTGGATAGTTTTGATTTCATGTGGACTTTAAGAGCGTTGCAACAAACTCTCACTGTAGCTTCTGGCAACATATGCCAACAGACGTCGCGGTTGCTATAGTTACGTAAACAGATCGTAATGAACCATGATGGCTTGCTTTGCAATATCTCTGAAATACACACCATACGTGCTGTTTTCTTTCCGTTAAGTGAGTCGAGACGTTTGCTTATCGAGTCAAACTCCACATGATGTATTGATGACCTATAAAACATGGCTGGGATCACGTAGAGCCTTTTACAGGTCCCGTGAAGTGATTGGTAATTTGCATTTTAGTTCTGTGTTTGACATAATCTCAACCAAAACACATAGAGAGGGCGGGACACATTGTAGCTCCTCCCATTTTTAAAAACAGCAAACAGCGTTTAGTTTTTCTCACAGCTCTGCCAGTGGGAGTGGTTTAGCTCAAGCGCATCTAATGAAAAGCCAATGAGAAGAAGGGGGGCGGGGCATGTGGGATCCTAAAGAGCATTTGATTGGTCAGAAGATTTGATGATAAACTGAAGTATGAGGCGATGTGAAAAAAATCATTGGTCCATTTAAGAGGAGGAGACAAACTACAAACTTTACATGTTGATATCAGTTCTATATCTTCTAAATGGGAATTTTGTCGGTTTTGCAGCACACTAGCTTATCGTAAAAACTAACAATACTGATAGTAACATCTAAATAACTATTTTAATTTCATGGGACTTTTAAAGCTGCAGTTATCATATGTATGTACTCCTGCGCAGACGTGCTATTAACACGCTGGCTATATTAGTTTCTTCATCAAATGTTTTCTTACAACCCTGAAAATCTTTTATCTAAATCATTTTATTTGGGTGAGAATTGCATTTTGAGTGTCATTTGCTCATTTAAGAGAGCTGTTTTGGTCCTTTAAATTTGTTAAAGGGTCACGAAACCCCAAAAACACATGTTTTGAGCTGTTAAAAGTCCAACACAATCTCACGGCAATTCGTAACTTTTTGCTTTAGTGGCTGATTCGTATGAATTCCTACGATCTAATTCGTACAATTTAGTACGATTTGCTCATCCCCCAATGACGGTTGGGTTTAGAGGTGGGGTTAGGTGCCACGCCTCTTTTTTAAAATCGTACAATTTCGTACGACTGAATTCGTACGAATTAGCCACTAAACTGACAAAACGTAAAATACTTACGTTTTCTCGTGAGATCAGGCTGGACAGTCCTATATGTGTCCCGCGCTGCTATAAACACTATTAGGACACATATATCTCACTAACAAGTGAAAATTGGTTGTATTTTTGTTATTTTGAGTGAATTCGTTCTGCTGGTTTAAAACGAATTTTTGAAGCTGCGTCACGGCGATTAGATCCTTGCGTGTATTCCAGCGTGGAGAATGGATGTCTGTACATGCAAGACGTCTCTGAGCGTGCAGCATTAATTCATGAGTTGTGTATGTGGAGCAACTTCATTAATATGTACAAAAGCTTCGAAGAAATTTTTTACCTGTTACAGTTTTCAGACAGCAGAGAGACGCCACGTTGCGTTGCCAAAACAAGTGAAAGAACAAGAATTGTTTGGAGACACGGGTCGTCAGTGTTGTGTTTATAAATGTGCCGCAGCGAAGGTTTTGTTTTCATTTCCCTGCTATGAGAGCGCAGCTGGACTCACGTGTGGATTACAGTGCACGCGGCATTCGGCAAAAGTACTTTTAATAAAGACGCGGCTCCAGTTGGCGTTGATAGTTCTGTCTCTACAGATTTGGTAAGTGAGCAATCAGTGGTCTTTGTTTATTTATTCAGATGGCAAAGTTAGTTCGTATCGTCAGCAGTACTCTTACAGTTTTTAAAGACAGACCTTATTCAAAATGATTTAGTTACTCAGTGTACAGTACGTTAATATCACTACAATATTATAGACTGAAAGATCTGCTGTAAATGCTGCTCTCTGAGTGTAAACATGTGAACACCGCAATCAAACTATTACTATTGTGTAGGATTTTCACCGCATTTTGTGACAGGATACTCTATACACACACATGGCTTTCTGATGCTACCTACCGGGTGCATCTAAGTAACCGAGTTAAACTAAACATCTAAGTTATACGACGTGCGTCTTTGTATGCAATGTCTGGTTTGTCATGCATAAAATGTTCCTGAATGAAAGTGAACGCGCCAAACTGCAGTTAAAGTCCACAAATTAATGATCTGGCAAATAATTTGATTACTAATGTCAATGTAAACACAGTCACTGTCTTTCTCCCCTGCGTCTGTGTGTTGTTTTGCCTCAGTGGAAATCAGCGCGTGCCCAAAAGGAAACTCCCATTTTTATCCACAACCTTCATTGACACACCCACTTACCTGACCTTTTCCAAACTAGAGGTGTGAAAATACCCTGCTGAGACAAGGGGGTTTGGTGGCCCTTTAAGGGGAAATGCTTACTAAGGACTTTGTAGCAACAGTTAAGGGAACACTTGGATCATTAAGGGGAAATACTTCATGCCAGCCTAAAACTCTCTAGGTTGACTCAAGTACTCAGGGTAACCCTTAACCTTAAAGTCCAAATAAAATCAAAATTAACCACATTGATTTTGTTCGCACACATTGCTAGTTTTGTGCTGATCAATTCATCTGTGCGTGTCATTAAGGAAAAATAAAACAGTTTGCCCTTGTAATCTAATATTAAAATCTAAAAATGCTCTTCCTGTTTGTTTTCAGTTCAATTCTCAGATTAGGTCTGTCTGAGGTATTGGGCGTGGCTAACATAACCACACCCTTCCAGCTGTCCGTTGCTATGACAACAAACTTAAATGGTGAGGAGGAGGAGTCGGTTAGGCTGTAATAACTCTCCACAAACCCTTTTCCCCATCTTTCTGAATGACATGCCTTCTTTACTACATCCAATCAGCTCGCAGTCAAAAAAACAAGCCACGCCCACTGTTGACTCATTTAATATTTCGTTTCTATAGGAACTGCATCACAATATGAAAGAAAATCCGGTTCATGTGGACTTTAAGCGATTTCTAGGCTTAAGGACTTTCATGCAACTGGGCGCAGGTTTTTAAAGGGAGATGTTTACAGACATGCATTTTCAAGCAACAGATTTTCTGGGTTCAATTTCTAGACTGCACATTTTTCATTTATGGTTTAAATCGTTCAGAATGAAGAAATCCAGAACATCAAATTAATTATTCAAACATTTTAAATGCAGAAAATCAGGTTGCGCAGAAGGCTGTGCAGAGAGAAGAATAGATGATGTCTGAAAAGTCGAACATTTGATCTAAACCGCATTTTCACACACTCAAACTGGAAACCTGCAGTCTAGCAATTCTAACCCATCCAATAAAATCTGTTGCTTGAAAATGCACATCTGTAAAAATCAGCAGTCTTAAATGTCAAATGTTCAATATTCAAGTTAAGAGGTTTTAATTTGTAATGGCATATAATATTCAGTTCTATTAAATTACAATTGTCAATCATTCAAATGAACACAATCCAGATTCAGATAGTTTTGTCATATTTTAGGCTCCATACGTTTTTGGCACGAGGTCTGGAGGTTTTTCACGGGTTTCTCTATCCCAGCTGATCCTCGTACTGCTTTCGGAAACAGTCTCCGGCTGGGAAAAAGTCCCAGCAGCGTTCCTGGTACATCTTCCACACGTACGACTCCTGCCGAGAAAAACTGCATTTAACCGTCCTGTTAACCCTCCCTGCTGTATAATACACAACATATATCAGGTTATCTCTAAAAATGATATCTGTTTGTATATTTAGAAACATTTTGTTTAAATGTGAACTTAAAGACTCCCTCTGTACCTATTTTCGATTGTGTCCACCTCCAGAATCACACATTCAGCTTCAATTATCATCAAATAATTAAGTCTAATTTTCTTTTTAAGGTGTATTTAGTCTAGTAAATTAAACAAACATTTGCATCCAACATCTATTTTCTGTATTATTTGAAATTTCAGAGATAAAAAAATCATCTGGAGCTAAAGCACAAAATGATGCAAAATGTCAACTCTAATGTCGTCAACTCTGTTACCGTCAATTTTGCTAACATCAGCTCTGTTACTGTCAACACTTACCGTCAACTATGCTAAAGTCAACTATGTTATTGTCAACTTTGTTAAAGTTAACTTCACTAACGTCAACTCTGTTACCGTTAACTTTGCTAACGTCAACTCTGTTATCGTCAACTCTGTTACCGTCAACTCTGTTACCGTCAACTCTGTTATCGTCAACTTTGCTAACGTCAACTCTGTTACCGTCAACTCTGTTACTGTCAACTCTATTATCGTCAACTTTGCTAAAGTCAACTCTGTTACTGTCAACTCTGTTACCGTCAACTCTGTTACTGTCAACTCTGTTGCCGTCAACTCTGTTACCGTCAACTGTGTTACCGTCAACTCTGCTACCGTCAACTTTGTTATCGTCAACTTTGTTATCGTCAACTTTGTTATTGTCAACTCTGTTACTGTCAACTCTGTTATCGTCAACTTTGCTAACGTCAACCGTTACCTTCAACTCTGTTACCGTCAACTCTGTTATCGCTAACTTCGCTAATGTCAACTCTGTTATCGTCAACTTTGCTAACGTCAACTCTGTTACCGTCAACTTAGCTAACGTTGACTCTGTTACTGTCAACTCTATTATCGTCAACTTTGCTAGTCAACTCTGTTACCATCAACTCTGTTACTGTCAACTGTGTTACCGTCAACTGTGTTACCGTCAACTCTGTTATCGCTAACTTTGCTAATGTCAACTTTGTTATCGTCAACTTTGCTAATGTCAACTCTGTTACCGTCAACCTTGTTGCTGTCAACTCTGTTACCATCAACTTAGCTAACGTCGACTCTGTTACTGTCAACTCTGTTATCGCTAACTTTACTAATGTCAACTCTGTTATCGTCAACTTTGCTAATGTCAACTGTTAATGTCAACTCTATTATCGTAAACTCCGTTATCGTAAACTCCGTTATTGTCAACTCTGTTATCGTCAACTTTGCGAACATCAACTCTATTACCGTATCGCTAACTTTGCTAACGTCAACAATGTTATCATCAACTTGGTTATCATCAACTCTGTTTCTTATTTATTAATAAGACGAACAACATTTCGCAACAGAACCAAATGTTCCCGATCATATTTAATTATTATCATTTTTCATTATGTTACATTAATAATGAATTCAGTTTACTGTAAATTATATATTTGGTGTATCTCAGAGACAATGAAAAAGCCTGTAATTCTGGAATGAGTCTAATTGAAATGAGTGTATTTTGCAGGAGTACTCCGTTTACCTGACCAGTGTGCTCAGTTTCATCCTTGTTGATCAGGTACATCAGAAAAAATCTGAAAGATTAGCAGAAATCAATAACACAGTTAGAATGAACTACACTGCAGTATTTACTACTTATTTCTTTTTTACTACTATTTACAGCAGTCTGAAAGAAACAAACAGTATCACCCGGCTCTCTGGAACACTTGATTCTGATTGGTCAATCACAACATTCGAAAGTGTGTTATTAATCTCCAATAACAACTGATTAAACAACACACACCCATCAGTGTACAACCAATCATCTTGACCATTAATCAATATATTAATTTTATTTATAAAGTTGAAGACAAATTATCTGCAGAATAATTATAGTTATTTATTTATTATTTATTTATTTTATAGAAATGTGGCGTTTATGTTTTTTCTCTTTAATGGTCTGTTGAAATTCTTGATCCTGATTGGCTGGAAGGTTTTTCAGCACAAGTAGTTCCAGTCAGTTTTGATCACTGTTCAAAATAAATTCCCCCAAACATTAGTAGTAACCATAGCAAAAGCATCTGACCAATCAGAGCAGAGTAGGGTCATTTGACCAATCAGAGCAGAGTAGGGTCATTTGACCAATCAGAGCAATCTGATCAATAAAAATAGGCTGAAGCATCTGACCAATCAGAGCAGAGTAGGTTCATCTGACCAATCAGAGCAGAATCGGGTCATCTGACCAATCAGTGCTACCTGACCAATAAGAACATGCTGAGTCATCTGACCAATCAGAGCAGAGCAGGGAAATCTGACCATTTAAAAGAAGCGCTCACAGGTAGTTGGCGAGGTTGTGCTCTTGTAGAGTGTGTGTCTCGAAGCCGTGCGGCGTCGTGTCGAAATAATCATTCCCAATGCCACAGATGAAGCATTTGGTCTGCAAGAGAACACACACACACTCAGAACACACCAGTATATGTGTGTGCTTTAATATGAGTGTGTGTTATGTCAGTGTTTTGTGTTTGTGGGATTTGTGTGTGTTATTATATGAGTGTGTTATGTGTGATACGAATGTGTTATGTGTGATATAGTGTCGACTGTTGTGTATGTGTGTGTGTGTGTGTGTGTGTGTGTGTGCGTGTGTGTGTGTGTGTGTGTGTGTGTGTTTGAATGTATTATAAATGGCAAGTGCATGTATGTGTGTGTATATGTATGCATGCATTTATGTATGTATGTACGTATGTATGTGTGTGTGTGTATACGTGTGTTTGTGTGTAATATGAATGGGATGTTTGAGTGTGTTTGTACCTCCATGTCTTCTTTGACCTGTTCCTGTTGGTCTCTAAGCTCTCCAAACGCATCAATGATCAGACCTGAACACACACACACACACACACACACACACACACACACACACAGTTAATTCAGCGTCATTAGTAATCATTAACAGTGGAAACTCTACAGTATTCAGTCGTTGTCATCATGCCAGTGTGTGTATATATACTGTATATGAAACTGTGATATTTGTCACCAGACGCTCAGATGATGATGCTGTACCTTGAATGATGGCCAGCAGGATGACGATGACGAAAAAGAAGAAGGTGATGTCGAAGAGGATTCGGTAGAGTTCATACGGGTCGCCTGCAGGATCCTCGATCTCATCACCGATCCCACCGCCCGCACGTACACCCACATACATGTGGAACAGATAACACTGATACACACACACACACACACACACACACACGCACACACACACACACACACACACACACACAAATAGTTAACACACATACAAGTGAGTGAAAACACACACATGCGAGTTACACAAACAAACGTTTGAGAGGCGTAGAGGATGCAATGTTTTGATTGAATGCTATGTCTCCATTTGGATAACAGTGGAGCTTTTGTGCGGCTGTTGTTTGTAGACTTCTCATCTGCTTTTAATTGTTTGCAACTTATTATTTTAGGGGAGAAACTTATCACTCAGTTTATTTAAACCACAGTATTGTCTTTTGGATTATTAATTTTTTAATAAGTAGGAAACAAAGAGTAAATGGGGCACTATCAGACATCATTAATATTTCTACAGGCTCTCCACAAGGCTGCGTTCTTTTTATATTATATACAAACGATAGTCAGAGTACACAGGGAAATAGGTACTTGGTTAAATATGCAGATGATACGGTGCTTTTATCTTGCATGGTCCAGTCCTGCATGATTTTATCTCATGGTGTAATAAAATGAAACTAGACCTGAATGTGTCAAAAACCAAAGAAATGCGAATTAACTTTGGCCAAAAGCACCTGCTCTCCAAAGGGTGCTAATCAATGACAGGTCGAGGTTGTGGAGGAATATAGGAACAATTGACAACAGGTTGAAATTTGATCAAAACACACATACAATTATTAATGAGGCAAATCAAAGACTCAACTCTTTCAATGTAGAGAAAGTTATTCTTAAGACTTTTTACAATTGATTTATTGAAATTATTTAGTCTTTTTCCTTTATTTGCTGGTTTTCTTTACAGTCTATAAAACAAGAATAGTCTTCAAGGCATCATTCATTTGTGCTCAAAGATTTTGGGAGTTCCCCTGCGAAGTCTTGCATACTATTACGAACAGCAGGTGTTGAGGATGGCACATAAAAAACTAGGAGACAGCACACACCCCTTAAATAAACATTTTGAGGTCGGCGCCAGTGGTGTAGTGGTTAGTGCGTCGACATTTAATATTTTAAGAACCAAGAGCAAACAAATACTGGATGGAAAAATACAATGTAAAAGCAAATGAAATATGGGGAAACATGAAAGGAAGGTATGTAGAAACAAAAGTCGAATGTCTAGAATTTTTAATAAGGAACGAAGCAATATTTTCAGCTGTCATTTTAAACAAGATAGGGATGGAACAAAGTGGAATGTGTAAAGTATGTCAAAAAGAAGAAGAGGGTTTTTTTACACATGTTTTTATATTGTCAAGAATTGGAAAGTTTTTTAAAAGATTGTAAAGTTTTAATTAAAGGACTACTTGGAGACTGGGATGAAAATGAAACAGAATGGAGCAGAGTATTGATGTTGGGATGGAATAAAAAATGAAAATAAGAAAATTGTCAACCTGTGTATAATGCTCATGAAGCGTGCAATGTGGGAAAGGAGAATTGTGGCAAAAAAGAGAAAATTGTGATGGATGTATGGGCAATTTTAAGAAGGAAAACGAAAGGATATGTGGAAAAACTGTATATATATTTATATATATATATATTATAAAAACGAGAACAATTTAGGTGAACTGCACAAAATTTTGACTGACAAAGCATGTCAAGTTTTTAAAGAAATGAACTGGAATTTACCACAGTTTTAATGTTTTGATTCCAAATGATATTTTAATGTGTATTGTATTATGCTTTACCTTGTGAAATTGTAATTGAAATTATTTAAATAAAAAATAAAAAAATTAAATAAAAATTTTTTTAAAAAGTGCGTCGACACATGCACTCTGGTTCAATTCCGCCTCGTGGTCCTATGCCGATCCTTCCCCTCTCTCTCGCTCTGCTCCCCATGCTTTCCTTTCAATACTCTCCACTGTCCTCTCAAATAAAGGTGAACCCCCCCCAAAAATAATTATAAAAAATAAAATAAAATAAACATTTTGAGTGGATGCCCGTTGGTCGACGTCTAAGGACAATAAGATGTTCCACAAATCGTTATAAATTTACTTTTGTGCCTGAAGCAATTCGGTTACGTAATAAATGTAGCTAATCGATAGATTATTGTTAGTTTTTTGTTAAGTGTTGATGTGTCATTCTTGTTATATGTGAAGCACCACCATGTCGGAATGAATTGCCCCAAGAGGATTCATAAAGTTTTTAAACAATAAACAAAAACACACACACAAGAGTTGCACACACAAATGAGTGAATACACACATGAGATTTAACACACACAAGCAAGTAAATACAAAAGATTTATCACACACATACACACAAGCAAGTAAATACACGCACACATAGACAGGAGTTAACACACAAGCGAGTGAACACAGACACACACACTCACAAAAGCGAGAAAACACACCCACACCCAGGTGTTGCAGCAGATGAAGGGTCACTCACCGTCATCATGTCGTCGCACTTCATGTCAGGCTCGTCCTCATCTGCACTCTTGTTGTAGAACTTGCGGAAGAAGTTAAACGCAACGACAGTGTAGAGATACACAACCACTGCCAGCAGACCCACCGTCAGCACCAGCTAAAACACACCAATCACAGCACACCCCGTCAACTGACCAATCAGAACAGACGGAGTCATCTGACCAATCAGAACAGACTGAGTCATCTGACCAATCAGAACAGACTGAGTCATCTGACTAATCAGAACAGACTGAGTCATCTGACTAATCAGAACAGACTGAGTCATCTGACCAATCAGAACAGACTGAGTCATCTGACCAATCAGAACAGAAAGAACCAACTGGCCAATCAGAGTAATGTCATCTGACCAATTAGAGCAGACTGAGTTATCCAACTAATCAGAGCAGACTGAGCCAACTGGCCAATCAGAAGAGAATATAGTCAACTGACTAATCATGAGACATTGAGACACCTATCTGGCCAATCAGAGGAGAGCAGGCTCTAATGAAGGTGGGGTCTAGAGGGAGCAGATTGCAGTGTTTCACACACTGAGAGTACAGAGCTGATGCTGCAGAGTGTATTATGCAGAAACACACAGGGTTTTTATTTTAGTTTCATGAAACCTGCTCTAGTTCATACTCTAGTAGAAGTAGAGGTAAATAACGGTGACATCAGACCTGTTTGCCGTTGTGTGTGACGGAGGACAGGATGGTCCTGAGTGTTTTAAAGCCCATGGCGATGTCCAGCAGATGAGCCGCGAAGAAGAAGTTATTGTAGTGTCCCAGGATGGACATGGTGGTGTACCAGACCAGATACAGGAACGACTGAAACACAAACACACACACACACACACACACACACACACACACACACACACACACACACACACACACACATTACAATCCTCACGCTACTGTAACTGAGCAGTTCTCAGGAATGGTAGTTTAGTATAAGTACACATTGTCCTTAGTACAGTACATTTTCAGTGCTGTATCTGTACTTTTATGATGTTGTTTTCCTGCAGTCACTACTTTGTTTATTTTTTTATTGTCTACCGTGATTGGCTAAGCAGAATAAGCAGCCCCCAACCCGTCCAATCAAATCACACATAGAAAAATCCCATCAGACACAGAAGCTTTATAAATGCAGTAAATATGTGAAGGAATAAAACTGTCCAATACAACACAAAACATCATACACAGCTATGCCCTTAAACAATCATGAAATGCACTACAGAATGTTACGTGTTCACACAGACTGCATGTGTTCTATCAGTGCTGCAGGAGCTTGGTCTGTGGCTCCACCTGCTGGACACATATCTTATTAGTCAGGGGTCAAAGGTCATAACCTGAGCGTTAACATACCTGCACAGCTTTAGACCCAGATTTCACTCCACATGTAAACCATAGACTGTAAGAAATAGGCTGTAGTGTGCCATAGTATATATATATATATATGGTTTATGGTTATACACTCACCTGGCCACTTTATTAGGTACACCTACTAGTACCGGGTTGGACCCAGTTTTGCTTTCAGAACTGCTATAATCCTTCGCATAGCTCTGGTGACTGTGGAGGCCGTTTGAGTACAGTGAACTCATTGTGATGTTCAAGAAACCAGTCTGAGATGATTGGGGCTTTATGACATGGTGCGTTATCCTGCTGGAAGTAGCCATCTGAAGATGGAGACACTGTGCTCATAAAGGGATGGACATGGTCAGCAACAATACTCAGGTAGGCTGTGGCGTTGACACCATGCTCAATTGGTACCAAAGGACCCAAAGAAAATCTCCCCCACACCATTACACCACCACCACCAGCCTGAACCGCTGATACAAGGCAGGATGGATCCATGCTTTCATGATGTTGAGGCCAAATTCTGACCCGACCATCTGAATGTGGCAGCAGAAATGGAGACTCATCAGAACAGTCAATGTTTCTCCAATCTTCTAATGTCCAGTTTTGGTGAGCCTGTGCCAATTGTTTCCTGTTCTTACCTGACAGGAATGGCACCCAGTGTGATCTCCAGCCAGTCTGGCAGCAACAACCATGCCATGTTCGAAGTCACTTAAATCCCCTTTCTTCCCCATTCTGATGCTCACTTTGAACTGCAGCAGATCGTCTTGACCATGTCTACATGCCTAAATGACTGAGCTGCTGCCATGTGATTGGCTGATTAGACATTTGCGTTAATGAGCAGTTGGACAGGTGTACCTAACAAAGTGGCCGGTGAGTGTATACTATATCACTAATGTGTTTACTGAGTTCGATCTTTTAAAAACACAATATTACTGCACTGAGACACATTAAGCACTTTTCTCATCACTATAGTTTATAGAGGAAGACACTGTTGATTACCTCCTAATTATTCACAGTCCATGAATGAAAATGAAACACTCAGAAACACCTGTGTAACAAAGTAAATGGCACTGATGTAAGCTTCATTTTTAAAATGCAGGGTATAAGATGGAGTCAGGTTCACAGTCTAATATTCACTACTCTTGAGCACTTTAGATTTAGGTTTTAGGCTTTAGAATGTATTCTTTTACTCTACTTGTAAGACATTTTGGCATGTAATGGTCCACTCACATTATCAGTGAACACGACGCCCAGCTTCCACACGTGATATTTGGTGTCGATGGAGCTCAACCTGAAAACAGCAAGCGAGAGTTCACACCGCAGCAAATGTAAACAGGTGCGTGAATTAAAACCAGCAGCTCTAAATGTGGAGTGTCTGACCAGGACAGCAGTGAAGCCTCTTTAATGACCGTCTCCTCGGTGGGATTGAAGTCTAAAGCGCTTTTATCCAAACCCAGCAGCTCCGCGATCCGCTCCGCTCCATACAGGTCACCGTACTTATTGATAACCTGCAGTGAAAATGCAGATTATCACCAATATTAGCCAGAGGACTGACGTTACACATGCTAAAAATTCTATAGCACTTTTAATCCAATTCAACTTTTTTGGTTCTAGATGGCAACTATAACGACTGCTCTGTTGAGGTGATTCTATAGTTTCTATGGTAACACTACAACTACAGTAACTGATCTGTTGTGATGATTCTACAGTTGCTATGGTAACACAACAACTACAGTAATTGATTTGTTGCCAGGATTCTACAGTTGTTATGGTAACATTACAACTATAGTAATTGATCTGTTGTTTTGATTTTATAGTTGCTATGGTAACAGGACAATTATAGTAACTGATTTGTTGAAGGGATTCTACAGTTGCTATGGTAACATGGCAACTGTGTTATTTGACCTATTGTTGTAATTTTATTTTGGCCATGGTATCAACAACTACAGTAGTTGATATACTGTGGTGATTCTACAGTTGCTATTGTAACAACAACAACTATAGTTATTGATCCATTGTGTTGATTCTATAGATGCTATGGTAAGAACAACTCTAGTAGTTGATCTATTGTGGTAATCCTAAAGTTGCTATGGTTACAACAACTATAGTAATTGATTTGTTGCAGTGATTCTACAGTTGCTACGGTAACACTACAACTATAGAAATAGATCTGTTGTGTTGATTCTATTGTTGCTATGGTAACAGGACAATTACAGAAACTGATTTGTTGTAGTAATTTTACAGTTGCCATGGTAACATGATAACTGTATCAATTGATCTGTTGCTGTGATTCTATAGTTGCCATGGTAACAACAACTAGTTGATCTACTGTGGTGATTCTATAGTTGCTATGGTTACAACAGCTATAGCAATTGATTTGTTGCAGTGATTCTATAGTTGCTACGGTAACACTACAACTATAGAAATTGATTTGTTTTTTTGATTCTATAATTGCTACGGTAACAGGACAATTATAGTAACTGATTTGTTGTAGTGATTCTGCCGTTGCTATGGAAACATGGCAACTGTATTATTTGACCTGTTGTTGTGATTCTACAGTTGCCATGGTAACAACATATACAGTAGTTGATATACTGTGCTGATTCTACAGTTGCTATGGTAAAAACAACCCTAGTAGTTGATCTATTTTAATGATCCTACAGTTGTTATGGTTACAGCAACTATAGTAACAGATCTGTTGTGGTGATTCTATAGTTGCTATGGTTACACAACAACTATGGTAATTGATTTGTTGCAGTGATTCTACAGTTGCTACGGTAACACTACAACTATAGAAATTGATCTGTTGTGTTGATTCCATCGTTGCTATGGTAACAGAACAATTATAGTAACTGATTTGTCGTGGTGATTCTACGAGTTGCCATGGTAACATAACTATTAATTGATCTGTTGCTGTGATTCTACCGTTGCCATGGTAACATCAACTACAGTGGTTGATCTACTGTGATGATTCTACAGTTGCTATGGTAACAACAACTATAGTAGTTGATATATTTTGGTGATCCTACAGTTGCTACAGTAACACTACAACTATAGTAACTGATCTGTTGTGTTGATTCTATAGTTGCTATGGTAACAGGACAATTATAGCAATTGATTTGTTGTAGTGATTCTACAGTTGCCTTGGTAACATGGCAACTGTATTAACTGATCAGTTGTTTTGATTCTATAGTTACCATGGTCACAACAACAACTATAGTAATTCATTTTGTGACAATTCTACAGTTGCCATGGTAACACAACAACAATAGTATAACAATATAAACAAATGACCCGAATGAGTATACTATACTACTATACACCACATTTTACTGTAGTAAAAACTAAACTATACTACAGCATGTATTACAGTTATCAGTTCACTACAGTTAATACTACAGTATGCTGGAGCATTCATTAATGTTCATCAGTGTTTAAAGTGAAGGTAAGAAAAATAATCTGATGTCAACATCAAAAACTCTTCATTTCTGAAAACAACACTTTATCTTAGCTTGTCTAGAAAATGCTTCTTGATTTAAGAACTTTTAGACATTGGGCTAGAAACAAGACAGAACTCAGGGTAAGAACAGTGTTTTAGCAGTGTACTTCATAGATGAGTTTACATGTGTGATTCTGACAGCTAAACTCACACACACGCTCACACACTTGCCTTGCGTTTGACAAACTTGTCCCAGTAGTTGTTGGGGAAGGACCTGCGCAGAACAGAGAGACTGAGATCTTCATGGCCACTGAATGATCAGGTTATGAGTGTGTGTGAAGGTGATTGTGTGTGTGACTGACGGTGTGTTGATGACGAGTCTGTCCCACTGGCCTTTAATATCATCATCAGACGGCTGCTCGGTGATGTAGAGGCCGTCAAACTCCAGCTTACGGGCGATTTCCTTCTCACGCTTAAACACCACCAGCGGCACCTGCACACAAGTGCGCACACCACACACACACATACACACACACACACACACACACACACACACACACACACACACACACACACACAGTATGCAAACAGACACATGCACACACGCACATAGACAGACAGAAACAGGCACAGTGACACACACACACACATGCACAGATGAACAACAACACACATGCAGATGGACACAGACACACACATGCACAAACATACAAGCACCGAAACACATTGAGACAGACAGACACGCACACACACAGACACACACACAAACACCAATGCAGATGGACACACATACACACACACATGCACAGACACACACATGCAAATGCACACACACACGCATATGGACACACACACATGCACAGACACACACATGCAAATGCACACACACACGCATATGGACACACACACATGCACAGACACACACATGCAAATGCACACACACACGCATATGGACACACATACATACAAACACACACATGCACAGACAGACACACACACACACACACACACACACACACACATATGCATACACGCACATGCACACACACATATGCAGATAGACACACACATACATGCACAAACACACACACATGCAGAGGGACACACATGCACACACACGCAGATAGACAGACCCACACATGCACAGGCGAGCACATACACACACACAACACACACAGTTTCAGTTGTTGAACACAGTCAGAACTTATACTAGTGTGTGTGTGTGTGTGTGTGTGTGTGTGTGTGTGTGTGTGTGTGTGTGTGTGTGTGTGTGTGTGTGTGTGTGTGTGTGTGTGTGTGTTCGCGCGCACCTTCAGATAGTAGTATCCCAGCACACAGAGGAAGGAGATGAGTGTGTGCATGACGGCGAGGAAGCGCAGCGTCGGGGCCATGTAACCACTGCTCTCCTGCAGGACGAAACACTCCACCACACCTTCATCATCCTCATCATCATCGCCACGCCGAGCCCACGGGTCCACCTCATCAGAGTCATCACCCGTCACCTGCAACACACACACACATACACACAAAACACACAGAGAAAGAGAGGGAGAGGGAGCGAGAGACACACACACACACACATAGATAGACATACACACACACACAGGGAAAGAGAGAGAGAGAGAGAGAGAGAGAGAGAGAGAGAGAGAAATGGAGAACTGTCATTCCCTCAATCACAGAGAAATAGGGGCTTCTGCTGTAAGTGCCAGTGAAAGACTGTACAGAAAACACACACAGTGACATTTTAGAGTAGTTGGCGTCTGTAGTGTTGTAAATACCCGCACTCGCCTCCCTCACGACAGAGCACGTATGAGATAAATGACGTCAGTATATAATAACCGGTTATGATTATTACTGAACCGATACCGAATTGTCTGCGTCTGCATTGCGGTGCACCAAAGAAACAGTTAATTTTGACACCCCTAGAAATTCTCCAATAAAACCAGTCCCAAAAACATCCTGATATTGCACAAGACTCTGTTTTTGGAATTAGCACTTTATTTATTTTAAACTCTGTCAGATTAAACTCTGACACCATTTGAGATCAAATATTCAAATCAACTCTAAAACTGTGTGTCGCCCACAATTGAGGCGACTCTCTCCTCAAAGGGAGTTCAGCATCCTCTGTTCCCCCCCCCTTTCGCTCCACACTTTGACGGTGCGCTGCTGTTCTCCTCTTAACCCGCACCTTTACATCAGACCATGTCTTTTTTAACTCACCCACAGTGCGATGTTCAGACCCCACAGCATTAACCGCGTCAGCTAAACTCTCCTGCTCTATTTTGTGTCTTTTGTTATTAATTCCGGAGGACAAACTTGCAAATAACACAGTTTTCTGCGCTCTACCTCCGATAGGAGCACCTCCAATTCACATTCTGTTCAAAGTTTCTCTTCTTGCCTGCTTTTGCCATTGCTTTTTCATTTGGTTTTGCCAAAGACTCATTACCATATTTATAAGGGGGAGGAGTCAGGGAGGGGTTTTGCGCTCGTGCACGTGCGCTCAGTTTCACGTTAATTCGGATGCACATAGAGAATATGCGTGAGATTCAGCGTACGCAGTGTTTCATACATCTGAATTTTTAACTGCATACACAGCTTTACAGCTTTGTGCGTACGCAGTGTTTTAGTATGAATTCAACACAAGTCTTTGTACATGAGGCCCCTGGAGTGCCAGTCAGAAATAAAAATGAAGAATTCAATTATCAATGCAATCATTAAAACGGATATGAATAAATCACACAAGTTAAATGAGCAAATAATGAACAAATAAATAGACATAATTAAATGTGTTTGTTTAAATTGTGTTTTATTAAGCATTAAAACAATCCATTTAAAAATAACTATACGTCTATAAAGGTATAAAGCCATGTGTCTGTGTGTGTGTGTGTGTGTGTGTGTGTTTTGACAAAAGAAAAGCAAGTGGCTAATAGAGAAAAGCATTTGTCAAATACCTTTTTGTTATTGTGTATTTAAAATGATCTTTAAATATAATTTTACTGCATATTTATCTTAAAACATGAATTAAATACACAGTTATTAAAGTGTCTATTTATTTAGACATTTAAAGGTTATTTTAACTTTATTAAATGCCATGTAAATACACAACTTAAATAAATATACCTACTTATTTGTTCATCATTTGTTCATTTAAACTGTGATTTATTTATTTACATTGTTATACTTCAGTTAATAAATTGCTGACTTGATTCTTCATTTTACTTCTAAATGGCACTCCTGGCCCTTAATATCTAGTAAAACACTCACACTGCAAACACTTTTCTCACTTAAGTCTTAGTTGAAATACAGTGCTTAATTTGTCAACTGCGAGGTCCCGAAACAGATCAGAGTAACGAATCCAGCATGTTACCAGAGGAGGGAGAGGAGTCGTGGACGAAAGTGAAGAGCGGGGCATGGTGGGAGTGTGTGTGAGGAGGGGGATCGGTAAAATGAGGTGCCGGATCAGATTTGAAACTAAGCTCTGTCTAAATATATATACAATAATAAATCGAGAAGCATTTTCTAGACAAGCAAACATATTGTCAGAAATAATATGCTAAAATTAGGTGAGCTTTACCTGAAAACAAGCTAAATAATCTGCCAATGGGGGAAGCGAAATAATCTTAGTATCAAAAACTCTCTTGATTTTGACTCATTATTGCTGAAAACAAGACGATATTTCTCGCTTGTCTAGAGAATGCTTCTTAATTTAAACATTTTGAGATATCTGGACTAGAAACAAGACAAAAGCTCTAGGTAGGAAACTCTAGGACAGTAATCTGCATGACTAAACACTAAAGCAGACAGTGAGGTTGCAGTGTGTTTCCAGCACTCTGAGTCTCTGCTGACCTTATAGAAGAGCAGGATGAAGTTGATGGCGAACGCCACGAACAGAGCCAGAAAGCGCAGGTTGTAGAAGTTTCTGGCCAGATAATTCTGCAAACACAGCGTTATATTTAGTGTTGAGTTCAGAGAACCCACTCCTGATCAGAGGAGAAACACATGAGTCACGTCTACACACACACACACACACACACACACACATGCTTCTGAAGCACCACTGGAAAACATTAGCATATTCAACACAAACACTGAAAGCAGCTCTATAGAAGCTTTCTGACCTTGAAATATTGTCTCTAAAACTGCATCAGTGGTCAGATAACTTTAAAATGGATGAATTCTACTGGCCGGCACTGTGGCGTCATAGCAAGAAGGTCTCTGGTTCGAGTCCTAGCTGGTTAAGGTGTGTGGAGTTTGCATGTTCTCCTCGTGTTGGTGTGGGTTTCCTCCGGGTGCTCCGGTTTCCCCCACAGTCCAAACACATGCGCTATAGGGGAATTGATCAAATAAATTGGCCGTAGTGTATGTGTGAATGAGTGTTTCCCAGTGATGGGTTGCAGCTGAAAGGGCATCCGCTGCATAAAACATATGCTGGATAAGTTGGCGGTTCGTTCCGCTGTGGCGACCCCTGACTGGTGAAGGGACTAAGCCGAAAAGAAAATAAATGAGTGAATTGTGCAAGGCAGCATGGTGGCTCAATGGTTAGCACTGTTGCCTCACAGCAAGAAGGTCGCCGGTTTGAATCCCAGCTTGGTCAGTTGGTGTTTCTGTGTGGAGTTTGCATGTTCTCCCCATGTTGGCGTGGGTTTCCTCCGGGTGCTCCGGTTTCCCCCACAGTCTAAACACATGCGCTATAGGGGAAACTAAACTGGCCGTAGTGGATGAGTGTGAATGAGTGTGTATGGGTGTTTCCCAGTACTTAGTTATGGCTGGAATGGCATCCGCTTTGTAAAACATATGCTTGAATAGTTGGCGGTTCATTCCGCTGTAGGGACCCCTGATGAATAAAGGGACTAAGCTGAAGGAGAATGAATGAATGAATTCTGCTGCTGCGGTTGCCAGATCTGCACACAATCAGTGTTGGGTAAGTTACTTGAAAAATTATTGAATAACTACTTACTAGTGCTGGGCAATGATTAAACCCATCCAAAATAAAATATCTCTGTAACAAAATTGTGTTTTATGTATGTGTGTGTATCACATATACACAATATATATATATAATACACACATGTATATTATAGTGAAAAATATATATATTTTGAATGTGATTAATCACAATTACTGTTTGCCCAGGACTAATAATTATATAAGTCCAGATAAATGATGTAATACAATTGTATTTAGAAAAAATTAAGCATTTATTCATATTTATTTATTCTAAATCTTTAGGAAATATCTTTGGTGTCGTTATGGTGACCACCGACAAGCTAATCCAGCTAAAATTAAGCTTAAAATGTCAATATTAAACCTCACAATTAAATAGAAAATGAGGCGAATAACGGCAATAAGGCCCACTTTTTGAGGAAAACAGAACCATGTCTTTCAGCAGGCTGGTTACGGGCCTGATCCACATATAGAGGCTGTCATAAATATTTAGTAGGAACGTATTTGGGAGTAAGCTGTAACTTGGTGTCCCTTCACGTCACACCTAGGCTACATTTTAACTTACCGGCTATAGAAAATGTAATTGTCCAATAATAATCAGGGTTAAATGTACTAAATTAACTGTAGACTTCATGTATTGACCGTATTCTTTATGTACGAGCGGGTGCAACCACTGGAATCTTTTCGGCTGGAGTCTTCCGCTCTCATTCACTGCCATTGATTTTTAGACTTTAATCAGCTGGTTCTGCTGCTTGATGATGTAAACTGATATTTTCCTGTTGTATTATTCTCCTTTTTATGTGTAATCAGGAACACACTTGTTTGTAGAGCGAGTAGTCTGACTGTTTTCTGACATTTATTATTCTTAGTCATTTCTCCCATAGGCAGCTGAATCTGAAGTTCTGAAATAAAAACCTTCGCATTGCAGAATAAGGTCAACGCATCTGTCTGAGATGCAACAGTGCTGTAGTTTGTTATGCGAGTATATCATGTTTGGTGTGATGATGAATCTGACCAGGGTTTTGGTCTGGTAGATCTCCAGTCCAGCTAAAAACGCCGCCATGAAGGCCTCGGCCGGCTGCTTCCTCTGCCCGCGTCTCTTCTTCTGTGGTTTCTTCTCCTCGTCTGACAGATCTGAGATCTGCTCCTCTTTAGCTTTATCTTGGTCCTTCTTCTCTCCATCCTCCACACTGAACACACACACACATTAGAGCAGTTATCCTTTTTAACAAACAACAAGAGTCCATTTCTCAATGTATGTGTTTTTAATATATTGAAATGTGGTAAAGCTGAACAACTGAACTTTATTTTTATACTACATTGATTTTCTATTTATTATTATTATTATTATTTTATTTTTTTCATAAGTTGTGTGTTGCGGACCTCTTGGCCAGGTCACCCTTGTAAATGAGATCTTGATCTCAATGGGTTTTTTTATGTGGTTAAATAAAGAAACGTATATATAGTTCTATAGCAAACACTGAAAAGCAAATAGTCTGTGTTCATCCTCAATACTCACTCTGCTTTCTCTGATTCACATTTGGCCTCAGATTCAGCTGCACGCCTACTGGCTGCTTCCTGCACAGAAAACATACACGTACAGGTTTATGAACTGTGGGGACATTTCATAGGTTTCCATTGTTCTTATACTTCCCCACCCTAAAGAACTGATAGCCCCGCCCTAAAGTACCAATAGCCCCACCCTTAATGAGTGATAGCCCCTCCCTAAAGTACAGATAGCCCCACCCTAAAGAACTGATAGCCCCTCCTTAATGTACAGATAGCCCCACCCTAAAGTACAGATAGCCACGCCCTAAAGCACTGAAAGGGCCGTAATAAGGTTCCGAGAGCCCCACCCTAAAGTACGGATACAGATAGCCCCACCCGCAATAACTGATAGCCCCAATGTAAAGGACTGATAGCCCCTTCCCAAAGTACAGATAGCCCCACCCTGAATGATTAATAGTTCTGATCTAAAGGATTGATAGCCCCTCCCTATAGGACTGATAGTTCCACCCTAAAGGACTGATAGCCCCTCCCTAAAGGACTGATAGCTCCACCCTAAAGGACTGATAGTTCCACCCCAAAGGACTGATAGCCCCTCCCTAAATGACTGATAGCCCCACCCTAAAGGACAAATATTCCCGCTCTAAAGGACTGATAGCCCCTCCCTAAAGGACTGATACCTACTATATACTCTACTACTACTATACTGATACTATACAGACCCAGAGATCAGCTGACGGGTTTAAATAATTATAAAACTCGACTCTAACTTTGCACAATGAGCCTATCAATGAGCCCCCCCACCCCTCCAAAGGACAAACCTGTGCTTTTTTCTGATGGACGGCGCTGGCGAGAGATGGAGTGTCCACCCCTATCACCTCCGACACGTCCCCTAGGCCGGGCTCCATGCCGTGTTTCCCTCCTTCTCTCCTAGGCTGGATGTTCATCAGCTCCGTCATCAGATCCTCCACGTCCTCCTGATCTCCAGCCGAAAGCCGCCCAAGCTCCGAAACCGAGGACACGTCGCAATACTCCAGCTTCTCCATCTCCAGGACGTCCCCGTGGATCCCGAACTGTGTAGGGTCCGGCATATTCCCCAGGATATCCGTCACTTTAAAGGTCCACATGGAATTACAGTAAAGTTGTTTAGATGTCAGTATCAGTGTTGGTGGTTTTTAGGATGTTTATAAGCTAGACACTAAAACAAAATCCATAAATTAGCAGTTCTCCATAATTTCTGATTCATGTTTTCATATTTTGTCATTTATTTCTGCTTTTGAATTTCCATTTTACTCACACTTTAGTTTCTGATCAAATCTGACCAATCAAATGCTCTCTAGTATCTGACATGCCCCGCCCCATTTTTCTAATTTGCATTACATTTGATGCGCTTGAGCTCAACCACTGTCACTGGCTGAGCTGTGAGAAAAACAAATTGGTATTGGCTGTTTTTTTATAAAGGGGGAGGAGCAACACTATGCCCCGCCCTCTCTTCATGGTTAAGATTACGTCAAACATCAAATAAAAAGGCACTTCACGGCACCTTTAATGTTCCTGGCTCCTTCTACGAGTCCGCCGCCGAAAAGCGTGGACCAGAGTATGTGGAAGAAGCCCCAGACGAGGTTGTAGAGCGAGCGGAAGAAACCGATGAAGATCATCCAGAAGAAGCAGAAGAATCCTCGTATCAGGTCTCGGAGGCTCATCTTCCTCAGTCTTCGGTAGCGTCTGCGCAGGCTCCTGAAGGTCAGCAGGTGGCGAAAGTTCGTCAGACTCTTCCTCATGGAGACGCAGGCTAATGTAAAAGCAGAGGAAGATTCCATTACTCCATCATCTTCATCATCGTCCACATCATCGCTCTGAGCATCTTCATCATCTTCGTCTTCTTCATCCTCCTCCTCCTGTCTCTCAGCCGCATCGGGTTCGGAGATTAGAGAGGCCAGTTGCATCTCGAAGATGGTGTCCTCGCAGAAGTTGACGAACAGCTCCATCTTCTCTGATTCGCCACCTTCATTGACCACGTCGAAGATGAACTGACGCTTCGACTCTTTCACCTGCGGATTAAAAGACTATTAGAGTTTATGAATATTACTGAATAAACCTGATTTTTACTTCTGCGTTCTGTCTATTTTGCTCTGCGGTGCTCCTAGGCACCCTTATGAAAAAATAGTATAGTGATTTGAACCATACTTAAATTAAATAACTAGCTATAGTAAAAACTATAATAATTGATCTGTTGTGGTAATTCTACAGTTGTTATGGTAACACATCAACATTAGAAATTCATCTGTTGTAGTGATTCAACAGTTGCTATGGTATCACATCAACAATAGTAATTGATTTGTTGTGGAGATTCTACAGTTGCTATGGTAACAAAACTACAATAATTGATCTGTTGTGGATATTCTACAGTTGTTACGGTAAAACTACAACTATAGTAACTGATCTGTTGTGGTGATTCTACAGTTGCTATGGTAACAACAATAGAAAATTGATCTGTTGTGGTGATTCTACAGTTGTTACGGTAAAACTACAACTATAGTAGCTGATCTGTTGTGGTTATTCTACAGTTGCTACGGCAACACATCAACTATAGTAATTGATCTATTGTGGTAATTTTACAGTTGCTATGGTAACAACAACTATAGTAATTGATCTGTTGTGGTTATTCTTCAGTTGATATGGTAACACAACAACTACAGTAACTGATCTGTTGTGGTAATTCTACAGTTGCTATGGTAACATAACAACTATAGTAACTGATCTGTTGTGGTAATTCTACAGTTGCTATGGTAACATGACAACTATAGTAACTGATCTGTTGTGGTAATTCTACAGTTGCTATGGTAACACAACAACTACAGTAATTGATCTGTTGTGGTGATTCTACAGTTGCTATGGTAACACAACAACTACAGTAATTGATCTGTTGTGGTGATTCTACAGTTGTTATGGTTACACAGTAACTATAATAGTTTATCTGTTGTGGTGATTCTACAGTTGCTATGGTAACAACAACTATATAATTGAGACTGAAAACTAAAGTTTGTTTATTTGTATTTGATTAATTATGCAGTACTTACATTGTTACTGAACCATATATATATATATATATATATATATATATATATATATATATATATATATATATATATATATATATATATATATATATATATATATATATATATATATAAACTGAAGAACACTGTTACTGAACAGAAATTTTTTTATAGCTGATGATTTTATAACATTTGTTATTCAAATGAACATTTTTTTTCATAACTGACGAATTCTACAGTCTCGACACTGTTCCTGAACTAAATTTGTTTCATTATTGATAATGTAATAGCTGACTGGACCTGTGGTTTCTCCCACTGTGTTCGGCTGGATTCGCTTATCTCGAAGTAAACCCTTTCGATCCTCTTAGCTCCGCCCATAATCTCGATGCGGCCTAAGAAGGGCTCGAAGTAGTTGAGAACGCTCTCGGCCAGGTTGAGGAATGCAGACAGACGGCTGTCGTGAGGCATGTGCTCCGACAGATTGGTAAGCAGAACTGCAACGTTGAATCCAATGTCTTTGGCGGGTTCGTGGAAACGTGTGACGAACTCTTCATAGTTGAACATATCATTTTCATCCGCCTCGACGCAAGACAGCAGGAACTCAATCTCAGACTGTGAATACTGCTTCTGGTTCTCCATGGACTTCTGGAACTCCTTCTTGGAGATAACACCTTTGCGGTCGGGGTCGTGCTCCTTGAAGTTCTCAGAAGTGGTCAGATCTTTCAGCTTGAGGAACATGTCGAAGAACTTGAGGATCATCTCCACGTTGCTGGACGACTCCACCAGTGTGTCCACCATCTGCTTGCCGATGGTTCCGTTCACAACGTTTCCTGCGGGAGAACAGCAGAATTGTTCAGAAAGGATTCTCTGAATCTATGTGGTTGCTAGGCTGTTACTATGTGGTTGCTTGAGCTATTTTGACTGGTTACTAGGCTGTCACACTATGAAGTCGCTGTGGTGTTTTAAGTAGTTAAATGCTGTTGCTATGGTGTTTTGAGTAGTTGCTAGACTGTAGCTATCCAGTCCCTATGGGGTTCTGAGTGGTTACTAGGCTGTCACTATGTGGTTACTAGTGTGTTTGAGTGGTTACTAGGCTGTCACTTCATAGTTGCTGTGGTGTGTTGAGTGGTTACTCGGCTGTTGCTATGCAGTTGCCCTAATGTTTTGAGTGGTTATTAGCCTTTCACTATGTGGTCAATGTGGTGTTTTGAGTGGTTACTAGGCTGTCACTATGTGGTTGATGTGGTGTTTTGAGTGGTTACTAAGCTGTCACAATGCAGACGCTTTGTGGTTACTAGGCTGTGTTGCTATGCAATCACTGTGGTGTTTTGAGTGGTTACTAGGCTGAAACTATGCATTTGCTGTGTTGGTTTGAATGGTTACTAGGCTGTCTCTTTGTGGTCACCATGGAGTTTTGAGTGGTTCCTAGGCGCTGGTGTGTAACGTTTTTGAGTGGTTACTAGGCTGTTGTTATGTAGTCGCTGTGGCATTTTAAGCAGTTAAATGGCTGTTGCCATGCATTCGGTGTGGTTACTAGGTTGTGTTGCCATGCAGTCGCTGTGGTGTTTTGATTGGTTACCAGACTGCTGCTCCAACATAACATATTTCCTGTAAAAAGATCCTCAGAGTTTATGAACTGTTTGTGCGAGAGTGTTTGTGAAACAGAACCTTCCAGCAGCGACAGCATCATGACGACCATGTCCTTCTGCAGATCCATCAGCTCCTTCAGCAGCTCGATCTGACTGGAGTCCTGAGAGGATGCAGCAGAAATGCATCAGTGTGATGAAGAGATGCTCCACAGCATGCTTTCATTCTCCACATCAACCTCACGCTTCATCTAGCAAACAAACCAGCATCACACAACTGCAGATCAAGCTCTCCATCTCATCTCTAACCAAGTCCATCTGCAGAGCACGCAAACAAGCACATGTAGTGTGTGTGTGGAGACATCTAGTGTTCACAGAGTGTACTGCACAGACAGATCTGATCTCTGACTGCTCTTCCGGCAGTATAATCAGTGTTGGGCATGTTCCTTTAAAAGAGTAACTAGTTATAGTTACTAGTGACTTCTCACAAACAGTAACGGAGGTACATAATTATAAACTAATTACCAGGGCGAGTAACTAGTACGTTACTTTAAAAAGTCAATATAAAACACTGTACACGAATCTACACTGTTTTAATGTGGTCGTGGGACAAGGTGAGAGACAACGGCAGCATGTCCTCAACTACATATCTAGATATTATTCTGCTTAATTCTATCTGAGTAAGAAGTGTTCGCAGTTGAGAAATATGAAGCTTTATTTGCTTTGGCGTTGCGGCTTCGTCTCCTCCTTTGGTAGCAGAGCTCATGTTATCACCTGCGTAGCCACTAATGTTGTGCCGGCATGTGACGACGTGAGGTGCTTCATTAGATTAGAATTACTCGTCACCGACGCAGAGAGACTCCTTTTATTCACGTTTCCTGCAGAGTCTCATGTAATTTTGGGTGTTTCATCTTTAAATATCCCAACAGTGTACCAAACTCCTCTTTTTCCAGGAAGTGATGATTTTCTTCTCTTCTGTTTGTCACTGACTGGAATCGCTGCTGTATTCACTAATGTTTAGCGCAGTATTCCAGCTTGCACATTAGTTTACTGAGCACCCTTGGATGGAAACACAGCTAGTGATTGTCTAACATACCTGTGAAAGCTTCATTTGCATGTTAGCGAAGACATGCAGAAATCCAACAACGGCGTCCCAGAGTCTGCTGTGAGCCAAACTCTGCTGGTTCCCGATGCACGGACCCTGACGGACACACACAATGAAGGATCTTACATCTATAACAATGTTAAATGCAGCATCAAACAGCTATATCTATGCATAAAACACAAAGGCAAGTTTTAATACATGCCTAAAATAGCAAATAATAAATATTCAATAACCTTTATTTGTATAGCTTTTACAATGTAGATTGTGTCAAAGCAGCTTCACATAGAAGATCATAGTAAATTAAAACAGTGTAGTTCAGTTTTTAGAGTTTCAGTTCAGTTCAGTTAAGCTCAGTTCGGTGTGGTTTAATTATCACTACTGAGAGTCCAAATATTGAAGAGCAAATCCAACGATGCGCAGCTCTACAGATCCTGAACCATGCAAGCCAGTGGCGACAGTGGAGAGGGAAAAATATAATCCAAATAATACTGAAATAGCATAATACAATTACAATATGCATAATACAAACTATAATATAAATAAAAGTGCAAATGGAGTTAAATAAATCTCAACATGCATATGATTTTGCTATGCAGTTAAATGTTAAATAACACAAACAGAGATGTCAGAAACACATCAGGTGTAGTACTGGTGTCCATGTTACCTGGATGTATTCAGTGAGTGAGTTGAAGATCTGTTTGGCCACAGCGAGGGCTTTGGAGAAATTACGCTGGCCGGCCTCATCCATCACGTCTTTGCCAGAGTAATACCAGTAAAAATCACTGATGGACTCCTGAAAACATCCGCACACATGATAATGCGTCAGGTTAATTTCAGTAAATATAAAACATCAAACACATTCTTAAACAATGTTTTTAATAAAGTTTCTTTGTGTCTAAATGCACCTTTCCCCTTACAATAAAGAATAAACAATACTTTAACATCAATCAAAAGATCTATTTATTTATACACATTTCACAACACTTTTCCCAGAAATCTTACAGAAATACACTCTCTCATGTACACTATAAAACATTTATTTCTCCAAACGTTCAAACAATATATTTGTAATCACTTAAAAGTTTATTTAATTTACTTTATTTTAAAATAGAAATTGAATTAAATAGATATACACAATGTTTGATTAGTTTAACAATAGTAAAACGTCTGCATGAACACTTTGCATATGCAGGACTTTTGCCAGCTCATGTGTGTAGTGGAATGCAAACACCGAAAGGTGCGGATATCAATAATGAAAGTGTATTTATCAGAAAATGTTTACCAGATGTTTATTAAAAATGCCTTAAATGTTTAGTCTACAATACCTGTAGTTTAGTTTTACCAGTTGTTTTGTATTCTTAATAATGAATTAAGTAATTAACATTTAATTAATTAACATCATAATTAATTATCATTTAAACATGTGCTTATAAATGATGATTCATGTTTTAATATGACAATTATTCATTACATCACTTTGCCTTTCCAGTCATGTTTATTTTCATAGATATCCTAATAAAAAGAAGTTGTCCAACACTGACGCACCTTTTTTTATAAGAATAATTGTGTACCTTCATTTCAATTGTACCATAAAACATACAGAACAGTATCATAAGAGGTCTTTTCTGTACCATATAAGGTATAACTTGAGGAACACTATTTATACCACCGTGCACCTTTTTTTCTGAGAGTCTACACACAACAGACACATCACTATACACACAACAGACACAACAGCACACATCACTATACACACAACAGCACACATCACTATACACACAACAGCACACATCACTATACGCATAACAGACACAACAGCACACATCACTATACACACAACAGACACAACAGCACACATCACTACATCACTATACACACAACAGACACAACAGCACACATCACTATACACACAACAGACACAAGGTCGCTGTGGTGTTTTGATTGGTTACTAGAATGTTACTATATGGATGTTGTGGTATTTTAAGTGGTTACTAGGCTGTCACTATGCAGCTGCTGTACTGTTTTGAGTGGTTACTAAGCTGTCACCATAGATATTTACACTAGATGTCGCCTATGCTGTTGTTGTCTATTGGAAAGAATGTGTCAATAGAGCTGCCATTTTAGTGCAGGGTACATCCAGAGCCAGAGATATACACACACATATCCACTTATATCTATTATCTGGAGTTTTCCCTCCGGTCAGTATGCAAATGTTTTATTTAAATTACAAAAATGATCACTTTACATCACTTTTCTACATGGATAGATGAGTGACTGCATGGGCAGTGTGTGTTTGTGTGTATGGAAATGTACTATCCTCCCTCCCTGTTTAATTTAATCTAATCCGTGTCCTGAAACACCCCCCTCTCCTCTTTCACTTCTCATTCTAGTGGAGGGAGTGATTCGTTTGTAAATTAATCTCCATTATGAACGACTCGTTCACTCAGCCCACAATAAAGCATCTTGTTGACATATTTCATCTACATTATTTGCTGATTTTATTCATCTAAACTAGCATAAGCCTAGTATTTAGTGCAAGTTGGTGCTACTTTGCCTTATGGTCAGTGCAGTAAGTGAATATATTATCATCAATAACTTGACCTGTATAGCACAAAAGTTCATAATATCCAAAAACGTAAATAACGAAAGGCTTTGTTTTCTTTGTTTGCTTGTTACTACCATAGACTGTAAAATATATGGACGGAGCATCCGTGACGTCAACCATAGGTTTCTGAACACTGCAAAAGAAGCTACAAGTGGGCGCGGCCAACATTCGCCATTTTGTTCGCGTGTCATCGCACCCACGGCGGGATACCAAACAAGGGCAAAGAGGCGGAGAGTGGGCGGAGCTACTGACACCTGCTGGCACTTTGCTTAGACCTGGCAGACAGACTTTACTTTGGGAAACGCTTGATACTTTATTACCTGCGATTCGTTTGTGTTCTGAACACATGTGCTTGGCTGTACACTATATCAATAAAGTGTTTAGACTTTTAAAAACACTGTAGTAATACATTGAGCCACTAAACATTGCTCTTATGATGTTTTTCTACAGGAGGAAAACGTGAATTACATCCAAACACTTCAGATATAGTGTGTGTTAGTAAATGCAGGACTATTGATGAACTCCAGCACCACAGCACTGTATGACAATGCTTCAGATGACTGTTCTAGAGCCTACAGCTAATCAATCTGTCACATTCTGGAGTGCTCTACAGCTCTAAAGAACATTATAAATGATCTTAAATAAAACACACACATTTATAGAGATGGTGTATAAGTATATAACTTTACTCACATGGGAAACGGAGGCCACATGAATGGTTTGTGAGCACAATTAAGTGCACACAGCATCCCATATCATCTGATAATTGTAAGAAATAAGTCCAAAAGGCAGCTGACTGTGTAAAGCCACATAAAACAACACAAAAATACGATGAATATGCCGAGATCAGTGGCTAATCTGCCGGATTCAGCTGAGGTGAAGTGACAGCGACCAGTGAGACCTAGCTGTCACTCAAGTGGCCACGCCCTTAATTATGCAAACTTAATATAACCTAATATAAAGGAAATGGATGAGTTATAAAAAAATTCACCCCCCTCACAGTTGTCATGGGGGGTAATAATAGCTATATAAACCAAAATCGTTCTTTGCACCAGGCTGTAAACACCTTTTTTTCTGCTGTAAAGTTGGCCATTCTAACAGTGGGCTCAATTGCAACTTGCTCTATTATGGAGCCAGGACTAGCGGAATTTTGATGAATTGCAGTTTCAGTTACTTCTGTATTGGCTTCCCGAGGGAGAGCGGGAGGTTGCCGCTTGGTTACTACACCCATACACAGTGCTAAAAGTCCAGCATCTTCAGATTGGCTTGAGTCTTGACTAGTGCGGCTGAATGACATTTGTGCTGGGAGCACTGTACAAATATGGCGGTGCTATTGACACATGCTCAGGGTCTGTGTGTGATATCTAGTGTATATATCTAGGGGCTGTCACTATGCGGTTGCTGTGGTGTTTTGGGTGGTTGCTACGTTACTGTGTACCTGTAGTCTGAGCAGATAGTCCACCGTGCTGATGATTATGTTCACCGTGGTCGTGTTTCCCGTCTGCGTTCTGAGAAAGTTCTGGAAATCTAAAACAAGGAAACACAGGTGTCACTTGTGAAGAAGCTCATTTGTTTGCGTGAGTCAGATGATCGATTTCTCACCATTATTGTGTCCTTCACACAGGAGCTGGAGGAACCTGAACAGATCTTTGGTGAACTCATCGTTCTGCAGGACTTTAGAGCCTTTGAGGGAAACACACACACAGCTCAGACAGGGTTCTTCAGCAGCACTGAGAATCTATGAGCCGTAACCATCAGAAACACTCACTACACTTCATTACTCAGACCCTCCAGGATTTTATGATTCTGCGATTGAAGAATTCAACACAAAATCAAGCAAATTAATAAATATATATATATATTTAACAGATTTCCTGCATTCCCTGCAGTCAGGACACTGCTCTGCACCACAGAGCCACAGAGAAACAGTATAGTGTTCGCAAATAAAATGTGTTCAACCGGTGTGCAAAGCCTCGAGTTGTCAATACTCACTTCTCGTCCGGCGTGGGACCATTTTTTGCATTTTCTGCACAGAATTTGGTCAAAAATGTGCAGATTTGTGCATAATGATTTTAGGAGCATTCAGAACGAACCGCCAACTATTCCAGCATGTGTTTTACACAGCGCATGCCCTTCCAGCTGCAACCCAGTACTGGGAAACACCCATACTCACTAATTCACACGTACACTCATACAATATGGCCAAAGTAGTTCATCAAGCAAGATTCAGCAAGAAGGTCACTGGTTCGAGTCTCAGCTGGGTCAGTTGGTGTTTCTGTGTGGAGTTTGCATGTTCTCCCTGTGTTGGTGTGGGTTTCCTCCGGGTGCTCCGGTTTCCCCCACAGTCCAAACACATGCGCTATAGGGGAATTGATGAACTAAATTGGCCGTAGTGTATGAGAGTGTGTGTGTGTGAGAATGAGTGTGTATGGGTGTTTCCCAGTTCTGGGTTGCAGCTGGATGGTCATCCGCTGTGTAAAACATAGGCTGGAATAGTAGGTGGTTCATTCTGCTGTGGCGACTCCTGATAAATAAGTGACTAAGCTGAAGGAAAATGAATGAACGAATATAACAATTAAATAAATATATATTTACACACATTTACTAAAGTAAATACTCGATGGGAAAATTACGGAGAAAAAAATTGGTGGAAATTAATTTTATAATTATTTAAAACATTAATAATGATTAAGATGTGTAAATTTGTGTATATTTGTACAGCAAAATAACCACAATTCCACAAAACTTGCGAAAACTCAACACAAAATTCATTTTAGTCATGCAAAATCCTGGAAGGGCTGATTAATAATGTGATCAAGTTAAAGTAACACACAATACCCAGTAACTGAAACTGGCATCTGACACTTCATTAATAAACAGTGTTAATGGGTTAGTTGGAAAAGTCAGTGTTATTATTGCTACATGCTCTCAAAAGATACTGTTCTTCTGCTCTATTGATCACTGCACATTCTGTCAATATACTTTACTGCATTAGGCATTTTAACTTTTTTCTTCTCCATCAAATAACAACCCCCCGTTTGGAAAAATCCTGATTTATAATAACATGGACATGGAAGTAAAGCATGCTTTAAGATTAGTTTACAGCAGTGCATGTTTCTGAAAACAAAAATCCTAATCAACCTTGTTTGTTGGAAGAATTTAACATTATTTGCACACACAAAGTGTCACTATACACTCGCAATGGTGTTTTGAGTGGTTACTAGGCTGTTGCTGTAATTTTACTGTGGTGTTTTGAGTAGTTGCTAGGGTGTAGTTATACAGTCATTGTGGAATTTTGAAGACTAGGCTGGTTTGAGTGGTTACTAGGTTGTCATTATGTGGTAGCTGTGGTGTTTTAGTGGTCACTAGGCTGTTGCTATGCAGTTGTTGTGGTGTTTTGTACAGTTGCTAGGGTGATTTAAGTGCTAACTAATCTGCCATTATGTTATTATACTAGACTGTTGCTATACAATCATGGTGGTGAATTTAGTGGTTACTAGGCTGTCTTTATGTGGTTACTAGGCTGTTGCTAGGCTGTTGTAATGTTCTGAGTAGTTACTAGGCTGTTGCTATATAGTCGCAGTGGTGTTCTGAGTGGTTACTAGGCTGTCACTATACAGTTGTTGTGTTCTAATTGGTTACTAGGCTGTCGCTATACAGTCGCAGTGTTCTGAGTCTTACTAGGCTGTTGCTATACAATTGTTGTGGTGATTTTAGTGGTTACTAGGCTGTCGCTATACAATCGTGGTGTTCTGAATGTTTACTAGGCTGTTGCTATACAGTCGCAGTGGTGTTCTGTGTGGTTACTAGGCTGTTGCTATACAGTTGCAGTGTTCTGAGTCTTACTAGGCTGTCACTATACAGTTGTGGTGCTCTAATTGGTTACTAGGCTGTCACTATACAGTCGTGGTGTTCTAATTGGTTACTAGGCTGTTGCTATACAGTTGTGGTGTTCTAATAGGTTACTAGGCTGTCACTATACAGTCAGGTGTTCTAATTGGTTACTAGGCTGTTGCTTTACAGTCGTGGTGTTCTGAGCGGTTGCTAGGCTGTTGCTATACAGTCATGGTGGTGATTTTAGTGGTTACTAAGCTGTGTTACTAGGCTGTTGCTCTACAGTCACGGTGGTGTTCTGAATGGTTACTAGGTTGTTGCTATACAGTCGCGGTGATGTTTTTAGTGGTTACAAGGTTGTCTTTATGTGGTTACTAGGCTTTCACTATACAGTCATGGTGTTCTAATTGGTTACTAGGCTGTTGCTATACAGTCTCGGTGGTGTTTTGAGTGGTTACTAGGTTGTTGCTATACAGTCACGGTGATGATTTTAGTGGTTACTAGGTTGTCTTTATGTGGTTACTAGGCTTTCACTATACAGTTGTGGTGTTCTAATTGGTTACTAGGCTGTTGCTATACAGTCTCTGTGGTGTTCTAAGTGTTACTAGGCTGTTGCTATACAGTCATGGTATTGAATTTAGCAGTTACTAGGATGTCTTTATGTCGATACTAGACTGTTGCTATACAGTTGTAATGTGCTCTGAGTGGTTACTTGGCAGTTGCTATACAGTCAAGGTGGTGATTTTAGTGGTTACTAAGCTGTGTTGCTAGGCTGTATATGTGGTTACTAGGCTGTTGCTATACAATCACTGTTGTGTTCTGAGTGTTAATAGGCTGTTGCTATACAGTCATGGTTAGGATTTTAGTGGTTAATAGGCTGTGTTTATGTGGTTACTAGGCTGTTGCTCTACAGTCATGATGGTGTTCTGAGTGGTTACTTGGCGTTCGCTATACAGTCATGGTGGTGTTCTGAGTGGTTACTTGGCGTTCGCTATACAGTCATGGTGGTGTTCTGAGTGGTTACTAGGGTTGCAGAATTGTTATGAATGTTACTAGGCTGTTGATATACAGTCATTGTGATAATATTAGTGGTTACTAGGCTGTCATTATGTGGTTACTAGGTTGTTGCTATAGTCACCGTGGGGTTTTTAGTGTTTACTAGGCTGTTGCTATACAGTCGTGGTGGTGATTTTAGCTGTTACTAAGCTGTGTTACTAAGCCACTGATGTGGTTACTAGGTTGTGGCTATACAGTCATGGTGGTGTTCTGGGTGGTTACTAAGCTGTCGCTACACAGTCATGGTGTTGTTCTGAGTGGTTACTAGGCTTTTGTTCTACAGTTGCAGTATTGTTCTGAATGTTACTAGGCTGTTGGCATACAGTCATGGTGGTGATTTTAGTGGTTACTAGGCTGTCATTGTGTGGTTACTAGGCAGTTGCTATACAGTCATAATGTTCTGAGTGGTTACTAGAATGTTGCTATACAGTCACGGTAGTGTTCTGAGTGGTTACTAGGTTCTTGCTATACAGTCATAGTGTTGTTCTGAGTGTTACTAGGCTGTTGCTATACGGTCATAATGTTCTGAGTGGTTACTAGGATGTTGCTATACACTGTAAACCCGGATTTTGTGCTTATAAAACATTTTAAGCAATCATTACTAATTATTTATTGTTCTTTAAGAAATTGTGTCATTACTAAATCAAATTAGCTATTTGCACTAATCAGAAGAAAAAATTAGTTTACTTATCATGTTAAGCAGGGACAACTCCCTTCCTTATGTTTTTGTTAGAGAGGGGTGGGGCCTTGATTGGCTGAGGTGACGTGAGCAAAACGCTCAGTGAGTGCCTGGAGCTTTTAGGATGCTGGGTTACCGCGGATTTTTGAAAATCAACATGACACGGTAAGTGTGCAAAGAAGCTTTTATCAGTTTATATGTTTTTCTGACAAAACTTATAACTGAAAATCCACACTGATGCTGAACTCAAAATATTGTCTCTGCTATGAATATGTCAGTTAGCGCTATTTTCCCTGTCAGTTCACAGTTAGGTTATAATATTATATACATTTGCCTTTTCTGTCTAGCCACCGTTTATAACGTTAACGTTATCTACTGTTTCTCTGTATGTTCACTGTTTAAAACATGTTCCCTGTAAAACGTGATAATTATTACACGTCGTGTTGGTTCGTAATAGTAGCACGAGTCCATGCATGAGCACACGCTAGCGGCTAACGCTAAATATTATAAATCTTTAATAACGCTAAAAGTTTCACATGAAACTGATTTTTTTTTTTTGTGAAGGGCGAGTTTACATTGGTCCGGCACGTCATTTTACCGATCCCCCTCCTCAACCGCCCTTCTCCCCCGTCCGCTGTTCACTTTCGTTTTCTTCCGTGACTCCCCAACCCTCTTCACTGCCGTCCGCGACACCCCTCCGCCATCCACTGCACCATTACCCCTCGCTCCCCAATTTCATGCGCGACACCTCTCCATCCTCGGGTAACATGCCGGATCAGTTACCCCTATCTGTTCTGAGACCTCTCAAATCACAAATTAAGCACTGCTTAAACTGTATAGAAGTTGAGGTCACTAGCAAAATTGATTTACTTTCACAGTACAGTTACAGTTATAGTTGCAGCTTTTTCTAAACTTTTTCCCTAAAATTTCTTATTTGCCGTTTAAAGATGGACCTTACGTTGCAAAAAAGTGGAGGAGTCTTAACCTGCAATAAGGTGGGTCCTGCTACGCTGGCCTGCACTTTTTACAGTAGATCAGGTATGTTTAAGAATGTAATAACATTTTTCTATTATTATTTTATCTCACTGTTAAGTGTTGCTTACAGTATTTTGTGTCACTTTATTATTTACTTTATTATTACTTCAACTTATTATTTACTTTATTATTATTGACCTATTTTTAATTTATTTGAAGTATTTAGTGATTTAGTTTAGAAATATTAATATTCTGTTTTTTTCTCTTGTTTTGCAGGTGTTCTTGTAATTCAGCAGTGGGAAAGAACCTCAAGCGGGAATTTGGTAACACTTTATAATAACTACACACTATAAATCATTTATTAAGCATTAGCAAATAGTGAATTCTTTATTTGTCAAGCATTAACTCTACGTTGATAAACGTTAGTAAGCAGTTTATAACTTCTTGTTCTTGACTTACAACCACATTTATAATGTGCTTATTAAATGTACTTTTCATACTTTGTTAATTATTCATTTTTCATTGATGAATTAAGTATCACATTATTTACAAACCAGTTATTTAAGAGTAGTTGGCTGTTTTTTAAGATCAGTCAGAATGAGTTAGTAAATTATTAATAAATTATTGAAATCAACATTTATATATCTTATTATTCAGGCATTTACGATTAGTTAATTTTGTATGTTTATAAATGCTTTATTAACTCAACTTCATCCAGTTTTGTGACCTAAACAAAAGTAAGGACTATTCATGCTTTATAAATCCCTTATAAATGACAATTAAAGGCTCAGTTATATTCTAAACAGGAAAAACAACATAAATGACACTATTCATTCCTATTCATTTGAAGATACACATATAAACTGCATCAAATGAAAAATAATTCTTTGCAACCTAATCTAAAATGAAATAACTGTACAGTTTAAACATTGCATCCTATTATATTGTTAAATTATTATATTGTTGTTGTTTTATCCAATTTTATGTATTTTGACACTCCTGTTATTCAGCAATGTTTAAACTTTACAGTAATTTTATTTTTTTAGAAAAGATTGCAAAGATTATTGTTCATTTGATATTAAGCCTTTAACTGTCATTTATAAGGGATTTATAAAGCATAAACAGTCCTCACTTTAGATTGGTCAGAAAACTGCATGAAGTTGAGTTAATGAAGCATTTATTAACATATATAGTAACCATTACTACGTGCCTGAATGATAAGATATATAAACATTGATTTCAATAGTTTATTAATAATTACTAACTCATTCTGAATGATTCTAAAAACCCTCAACTACTCTTAAATACAAATGGTTTGTAAATAATGCGATACTTCATTTAGTAATGAAAAATAAATTATTAACAAAGTATGAAAGTACATTTATTAAGCACATTATAAATGTGTTTATAAGTCAAGAATACGCTATTTGTAGCTGCAGTTATAAACTGCTTACTAACGCTTATTAATGTAGAGTTAATGCTTAACAGATAATGAATTCACTAGATGCTAATGCTTAATAAATGGTTCATAGTGTGTAGTTATTATGAAGTGTTACCGAAATGTTTGATCAACACAGTCTGTTTAATTGAGATCTTTCAGTTAAAGAGGAGGAATGTTGGAGAGCTGTTGTCAGAGCAAGGTTGGTTCATGTCCATTATATATTTGCATTATTTTTTAACAGTTAAATTATTGAAAATTTCCCAAGTGTTACTATATTGTTTGTCTAATACAATGTTTGTCCAACATTATTTATTTATTTATTCATTTATTTATTAACAGACTCAAGAGCCTACAGATTTTGATTCTCCTGGAGGACAAGCCTGCAGACCTCTTTAAACCATGCTTTGTAAGTAACATATTGTCTCAATGGATTTATTAAAGGACCTTGAAAACATTCTTTCCATTAATACATGGTCCTTACATTTTATGAAACGTTCACACTTGGTTTAAAACATTGAAACTTAAGAATAGCAAAACATCTTGTTAAACTCTCTAACATGTCATAATATATTCAACCCACAAGATTGTTTCTTCAGAACACAGTTTAAGTTATTTTTAATGATACCTGTGATTTTTGTGTCCCCGTTTTAAAAGTCCAACTTCAATTTAAAGATAAATTGGCTTTGTGACTTTAAATTGAGGGAAAGATGAAGATACACAAGTCTTATAGTTAAATTGGGAATGAGGTTCAATAAGTAAATGCTAAATTTAACATTGTAGAATGCATTAAACCTTTTGCAGTGTAACTGAAGCAAAAGTAAATTGGTCAAAACCAATTCACATATTATCTTTTGTCTCTGTCAATAAAAGTTATTTGTTAAACATTATTGATAATTATGTAATGAGAAACATAACTGTTCCTCTCTGTTGGTAGGACTCTGATGATCCAGTCATTCCACCACCTTGAAATCCTATTCTTATTGCAGACAAAGCCTCAGTTAAGATGATCATTGAGGGACAACTTGTGATGGACTGCATCAAAGACTTGTCAAAAGCTGTGCATTCTCTTTGGACTACTATACCCCAAGTCGACGAAGAACACTTTTCTCTTCATCCAACAAATTTCTCCACTTCTTTACAGACATTAAATAATTAAATTGCTTTTTGATTCACTGCAAAATTTGCACAATTGTTCTATTAGCAATGATTGCTAATGCCAGAAAGAAATGTGAATGAAACTTTAACAAAAATAAAAAAAATTGAAAGGTTGTTTGATTCTTTGTGCTTAAAATTGTAAAATTTCAGTGGCATTATTTTTAATTATAATAGATTACATAAATATAACAATTATCATTGCATAAAAGCATTTTTTTACATTATTATATACGTTACGTTCAATTTAATAATCATTTTACAAAACATATCCTCTATAAAATTAGTAATGTGAACTAATGATTTTTAGTAAAGACTACTAATCCAAATTTGATTTGTCTTCTACACCCACTAAAGATTTTCTTTTAATACAGCTTAACCTGTTTAGTTGAATAAATGTAAAAACTAATCTTATTTCGTGCAACGGGTTTCCACGCAACAATCTAGTAAAGTCAACTAATTCGGGTTTACAGTGTACAGTCACGGTGGTGTTCTGAGAGGTTACTAGTTTGTTGCTATACAGTCATGGTGTTGTTCTGAGTGTTACTATGCTGTCGGTATACAGTTGTGGTGTTTTGAGTGGTTACTAGGCTGTTGCTATACAGTTGCAGTATTGTTCTGAGGGTTACTAGGCTGTTGGTATACAGTCATGGTGGTGATTTTAGTTGTTACTAGGATGTTACTAGGAAAATCCTTATAAACTTATAGACTTATAAACTTATAAACACATGAAAAAGGAAATAAAGCACACTTTTATGGTTAGATCACAGCAATGCATCTTTCTACAATCAAAAATACTGCTCAAATTTGTTTGTTTGTCAGAATTGAACATTATTTGCACACACAGAATATATTTAGTGTTGGAAGATGAGCGAGAAATACAGGAGAGAGATAAAGTGAGACAGACAGAAAGGAGGATCAGCAGGAAGTCAGAGAAGTTCACTTCCTGTCACATGACACATGCACTGGAGTCCTGCAGACACGCATTCAGACAGACAGAAACAGACAGACAGACAGGAGCAGCGATGGCACACAGAGAGAATCTGAACCGTGTATTTACCGCGCTCCCTCACGTTGACTGCCACCGATGACAAAAGAATGACAAGAAGAAAGAAATCAACATAGAAAAACAGCAGACATAAGCAAAGGAGAAGACACGGAAACTTCCAGAAGAACCAGAGATACTGACACTGACAGCAGATTTAGAGACATCACCGTCACTTATGCCTGAACCACATGACAATGAATCAAACGATTCAGCGAACATGAACTATAAACCAAACGATTCAGTAAACATGAATCAAACAATTCAGCAAAAAATTAACCAAATGATTCAGAGAAAAAATGAACCAAACATTTCAATGAACATAAACTTTGAACCAAATGATTCAGTGAACATGAACTATGAACCAAATAATTGAGTGAACATGAACGACGAACCAAAAAAATTCAGTGAATATGAACTGTGAATCAAACAATTCAGTAAACATGAACTATGAACCAAACGATTCAGTGAACACGAACTATGAACCAAATGATTCAGTGAAGATGAACTATGAACCAAATAATTCAGTGAACATTAACTATTAACCAAACAATTCCACAAAAATGAAATAAACGATTCAGTGAACATAAACTATGAACGAAACAATTTAGAGAAAAATTAATCAAAAAATTCAGAGAAAAATGAACCAAATGATTCAGTGAACATGAACTTTGAACCAAATGATTCAGTGAACATAACTATGAATCAAATATTTAAGTGAACATGAACGACGAACCAAACGATTTAGTGAAAATGAACCAAACAATTCAGTGAACATGAACTGTGAATCAAACAATTCAGTGAACATGAACTATGAATCAAACGATTCAGCGAACATGAACTATAAACCAAACGATTCAGTAAACATGAATCAAACAATTCAGCAAAAAATTAACCAAACAATTCAGAGAAAAATGAACCAAATAATTCAGTGAACATGAACATTGAACCAAATGATTCAGTGAACATGAACGACAAACCAAACGATTTAGTGAAAATGAACCAAACAATTCAGTGAACATGAACTATGAACCAAATGATTCAGTGAACATGAACTATGAATCAAATAATTAAGTGAACATGAACGACGAACCAAACGGTTTAGTGAAAATGAACCAAACAATTTAGTGAACACAAACTATGAACCAAATTATTCAGTGTAGATGAACTATAAACCAAATGATTCAGTGAACATTAACTATGAACAAAACAATTTAGAGAAAAATGAATCAAACAATTCAGTGAACATAAACTATGAATCAAACAATTCAGTGAATGTACACTATGAACCAAAAGATTAAGTAAACAAGAATTACGAAAAAAAACATTAGGCAAAATTAAACGAACGATTCAGTGAACATGAACTATGAACCAAATGATTCAGATAATATGAACCAAACGAATCAGTGAACATGAGCTATGAACCAAACGATTCAGAGAATATGAACCAAACGATTCAGTGAAGATGAACCAAAGGATTCAGAGAAAATAAATAATGAACCAAAGGATTCAGTAAACATGAACTATGAATGAAATGATTCAGTGAACATGAACCAAAAGATTAAATGGACATGAATTATAGAAAATAAAATGATTCAGCGTAAAATGAACCAAACGATTCAGTGAACATGAACTATGAAGCAATAGGTAAAGCGATCACGAACAATAAAATAAAACAATTCAGCAAAAATAAACCAAATGTTTCAGTGAATATGAACCAAATGATTCAGTTAACATAAACTACGAACCAAATGATTCAGTGAACATGAATTATAAATCAAATGATTCAGTGAACATGAATTACGAACCAAAAGATTCAGTAAACATGAATTATGAAATAAAATGATTCAGCGAAAAATGAACCAAACAATTCAGTGAATACGAACCAAACGATTCAGAGAAAATGAATAATGAACCGTGTGTGAACATGAACCATACTAAAGAAATGAATCAAATCAACTGGAAAGAGAAACATTACTGTGTGTGTGTGTGTGTGTTTATGAACATGTAAAGGTAAATATGAGTGTACATAACTAAAAATACATGAGTTAGTGACTGTAATACTGCACCAGGAGCAATAAACATCAACAGATGCACACAAAACATGTCATCTTAGGTGTTAAAAATACTAATATTTTAAAGGTTTAAATAAAGCATTTGAAAGCATTTTAATGTTGTGGACATTAAAAATGGATTTTCCTCCAATGTTATCTTATAAAAATAATTAAATATAAATGTAAATGCTTTTAAACATTAAAAATACACTAAGAAAAATAGAATAAAATGATCAAATATCTGTGTAAAGCAGATTTTAGGTGTATATTGTGTATTTTGTAATGTTTTTTTTTATGTTTTCTTGAATTCAGACGGCTTAAAACAGATATTTTAGAGGAGTTTTTATTTTAGTTTGGGTTTTTTGCACCCTGATTTAGGAGTCTCTTCACTACTGCTGATGTTTCAATGCTTTAGCAGCTACAGCTTTAGCGCAAAACATTTGAAAGTCCTATATTTAGCACAGAAACCATTATGTTTAGGCTTTTCTGCAAATTAGGAGCTACTTTTAGCCTTATGACGCATTGTGAATATGGCACTTGATATAAAGATTTGTTTTCTGCATGTATGTCTGTGATACACAAATAAATATGACAGTAAGACCAGTCTTAATAAGTGATTCACTGAATCATCCATTCAATTGATTCACTCAAAACAGATGATTCATTAGGAAACAAAGCAACTGAGTGTCTTTACGAATGAATCATTGAATCATTGAATCATTTTTGCACAGAAAACAGCTATTTTACATCGTAGATACATTTTAAAAACAGCCTTTTTAATCAAGTAATTCATCATTTTATAGATCTTTTTTTATTCTTCTTAAAGAAATATCTTCATAACTGGAGTATTTTGCGTTGTTTTTGTTGTTTTGTGCATCAGTGAAGCTCGCAGTGCAGTATTAGATGATGATGATGATGATGATGATGATTTCTCTCACAGCTCCTCAAACACACACACACACACACGCACGCACGCACGCACGCACACACACAGAGCCACCATGAGTCTCATTAAAACATCCGTGTGAAATATATGTGTTTATGTGTGTGAGTGTTTGTGTGTCTGTCTGTCTGTGTGCGTGTTTGTGTGTGACGTACTGGATCCCTCCTCCGTCACCATCCCCAATCCTTCTGCCTTATTCTGACGCTCGAATGCATTCAGATCCAAAACACTGCAGAAACAAAGAAATATATATATATATACACACACACACGTCACCATTTCTGTCAGAAAACATATTTCTAAAGGTGCTGCAGACTTTTCCCTGGATGTTGATAACAACCAAAGGAATCCATTTATCCAAAGAAAACAAATCCAATTAGTTTATAAATGAAGTTCTGTGTAATAAAATGAAATGACGCTGGGGAATATTGAACACACGAGGAAAGGGAGATGCATTTGGGCAGTGAAAGCCCAGTCTGCAGCTGAAATCTCTCAGTAGTTCTTCAGCACTCCTCTGCCCTTCCTCAGTGTAAATGAATATCAGCTGCTTCAGTTCAGCATCTACATTAGCAGGAGGATGAAGATGAACCCAGGGTGGACATTTCAGCAAGACAGTGATCTAAAACACAGCCGAGGAGACTCTCAGATGCTTTCAGAGAAAGAAAATCAAGCTGTAGAATGGCCCAGCCAATCACCTGAACCGAATCTGGTAGAAAATACTAAATAAAGCTCAGATCTGATAGACGAGACCCACAGAAGCATCAAGATTTGGACACTCTGTTGAAGTCTGTGAGAAACTCACACCTGAGCAACGCATGAGGCTTCATTCTCCATATGAGAGGCGTCTTTAAGCTGCAGCACCACAACAGCCTTTATATAAAGTATTAAACACATGTCAGTAGTTCAGTGCTTTCTCCTTCTGTCACTCCGTTGTTATTACACACAACTCATTAATCAGATGTTGTTTTGTTTTATTCTTATGTTTATAGTTCAGGTTTTCACCAAACTCTGCTTCAGTTCCATGTCAACAGCTCCTTTAGAAAGATTATTCCCAGGAACAAACATGACAATGTGTTCAATACTTATTTCCCCGACTGTATGTCTGGAGCATCTGCTGAAGGTATTAACGTCACATTAAAAAAGTCATTAGTTACTAAATGTTGTATATAAATTTAATCAGAAAATAAACGTTTCTGATCATTATGTCTTAAAGGTGATTTAATTACTGAGTAAGGAATCAAATTACTTGACAACACTTAGAGTCACTTAAAGTTCCTTTAAAACCCAATGCATAGACAACAGAAGTTTAATTAAACTCTTTTAGTTCTTTAAATTTGAAGCCTTCAGTTTTGTAAAAGTCATATTTAAAGCATTTTAATAACAAACATTGGTAAGTTAACAACAATTATAATTCTGCACACAGAGAAAAGCTAAATATTACATGCATCAAATGTTAAAGTGTTTAAAAGCATTTTTCCATATATTATCAATGAATCCTTTTTTAACCATCAAACTGATGTACTAATCTTGATTTGGAGTCTGTGTGACCCCAACAATTTTAGATTAATTGTAAAAATATATAAACTTTACCCAAACAAATGATATATATCTATTGTGGTTTACATCTAAACTAAAGATTCATTATAAATTATAATGTAAACACAACGAGTGAGAATGACCTGCACGACTGCATCAGTCCTGACAGACTCTTGAAGAATCCCACGTCTCGCTTCTCCTTCAGATAGTCCAGCATTTTCTGTGCGGCAGAAGAGAACAGAATTTAACAGAATAGAATGAAAAGCAAAAATAATAATAGTGTGGAATGGAATAGAATAAAAAGAATAGAATTAAATGGAATGGACTAGAATAGAATGAAAGAAAGAATAGAATTATTCTACTCTTATAAGAATAAAAAAGGGGGATGGAATGCAGTAGACTGGAATACAATTAAAAAGAATAGAACAGAATGGAATGCAAAAGAATAAAAATAAATAGAATAGTATGAAAAAGAAAACAACAGAACAGAACAGAAGGGGATGGAATAGAATTAAAAAGAATAGATCAATGCAATCGAATAGAATAAAAATAAATAGAATAGAATGAAAAAAAAGAACAGAACAGATCAGAAGGGGATGAAATAGAATAAAAAGAATTGAATTATAAAATAAAAGAGAGTGGAATTAAGTATAGAATTAATGAAAGAATAACAGAATGGAAATAATAGAAAATAATAGAACAGAATGGGATGGAATAAAGGGAATATAAGGGAATGAAACAGGATAGAATATCTCCTATAAAGCTTCTGCTAGAGCTTCTGCTTGAGGTTCTTGTAGGAGATTTCTCACAGTGTTTCCTCTTATGTTCTTCTTCTGGAGAAACTCTGATTTCTTTTAGTTTGTCTGGAGTAAAAACATCTTAAGAGTCTGACCTGCTGGACCACGATGTTTCCTCCGTTGAGGATGGAGATGCCCAGCTTCAGTGTGAACGTCACCATCGGATCCAGACGACCTGAAACAAACACACACACACACACTCAGTAGCCGTGCCCAACTGAGTCTGGTTTCTCTCAAGGTTTTTTTTCTTCACTTCCGCCTTTAGTGAAGTTTTTTTCCCTCTCCGCTGTCGCCACTGGCTTGCATGGTTCAGGATCTGTAGAGCTGCGCATCGTTGGATTTACTCTTCAGTGTTTGGACTCTCAGTAGTGATTATTAAACCACACTGAACTGAGCTCAACTGAACTGAACTTAAACACTACAAACTGAACTACACTGTTCCTATTTACTATGACCTTTTATGTGAAGCTGCTTTGACACAATCTACATTGTATAAGCGCTATACAAATAAAGGGGAATTGAATTGAGAGTGATGATGATGCATCAGTGTGTGTGTGTGTGTGTGTGTGTGTTTGTACCTTTACTAGCGCTGACCATCTGTAAGACCATCTCTGCTGCTCCTCTGTCATGAAGTCTGGCCTGCTGATAGAGAGTCTTCTGCTTCTCCATCTCCTTCTCCTGATCTCACACACACACACACACACACACACACACACGCACGCACACACACGCACACACACGCACACACACACACACACTCTCATCAGGGTCTCTGTGTTTGTCTCCTGTAAGTCTCCTATTTGGCCTCTGCTCACCTCAAATGTTTTCTCTTTGTCTTCCTCCTCCTCTTCCTCGTTTTCAGCACAGCTCTATAAATGAAGAGCAGCAGACATCAGAACTCTCTCTCTCTGAAAATAAACATCTGGCTGTCACGGATAGATAAATATGACAGTAAAACCACCAGCAGGTCTGCAATTCCCTGTCTTTATAAATGATCCACTGAATCGTTCTTTAAATCGATTCATTCGAACACAGCTGATTCAGTCAGAAGCAAAGCAAGTGAGCGTCTTTATGAATGAATCATTGAATCACTGACTCAAATGAGTTTAGTTTAGTCTAGTTTCTCCCGATTAAGTGATCGATTTATTAGATGAGCTTGTGTAATTTAGCATCTATTGAGAAGTTGAACGATCTTCATGGGAATTGGATTAATAGCTAACGGCTAACAGTGTGTACATTACGAGAACTCTAGTAATTTGAGTAGTAACTCTATTTGTTAGCTTATGAAGGTGTTGTCATATGTGTAATTATGTTTAGGAGTAGTTATGAAGCTAATTAAGCGATGCGCTGAAGATTACGGTTGTGTTTCTGCATTTTTCTTTAGTTAGTTAGTTTAGTGGGTTGGGTTGTTGTTATAATTCTATCTTTGTTTTGGCAACACTCCTGTTTTATTTCGTTTAATTAAATTATTTAAAATTACATTCTAATATGCTATATTCATGGTTCAACATGCAGTAGTGCTGTCGCATCACAGCAAGAAGGTCACTGGTTCGAGCCTTGGCTGGGTCAGTTGTTATTTCTGTGTGGAGTTTGCATGTTCTCCCTGCGTTCGAGTGGGTTTCCTCCGGGTGCTCCGGTTGAGTGTGAGTGAGTGTGTGTGGATGTTTCCCAGTGATGGGTTGCAGCTGTAAGGGCATCCGCTGTGTAAAACATATGCTGGATAAGTTGGCGGTTCATTCCGCTGTGGCGACCTCTGATTAATAAAGTGACTAAGCCGAAGAGAAAATGAATGGTTTGACATCCTCTGTTTAATAAATACTTTCTTAACCAGCAGTCGTGTCTTCTCATTATCATCCAGCATCATTAGAGACTCACTGATTGTTACGTGTCATCCATTTAATAACTTAATAAACACGTAACACTGTAAAGCGAGTGACAAACGGCAGACTGCAGATCAATAAACAATCATGTCATCACACAGCTCTACATCTAATAATGATTCCACACATCTCTCTCTCACATCTGACTGTTATTGAGCATTGCTGTTCATTATATAAGGATTTCTGTGTCAGGTGATGCAGCAGTAAATGGTACACACTAATAATCTGTGCTGTGTTGTTATGACACACACACACACACACACACCTTTGCCATCATGTCTGCGTATGCGATGTAGAGCTGATCCTCCTCTAGAGAGCTGAAACACAGCAAGACAAACACATCAAACTCACACAACACTCAGAGAATGTGTGTGTATGTGTGTGTGTGTGTGTGTGTGTTTACCTGCGCTCCGTCAGTGCGTTGTGGCTGAAGTGCAGGATCAGCTGATGCAGAGGGTCTGGCTGAGTGTCTGTGATCTCCTCCTCCTCCTCATCAGGCTTCGGCTGTGTCTTCTACACACACACACACAGAGAGACAGTATGATCAGCTATAGAGCGCAGTGATGTAGTGTCTGGAGTTTCTCTGATCTGCTCTTCTGTTCCTCGGCTCATGTATGATCAGGGTGAGAGTGATGAATCAGTGGTGTATGAGCTCAGGCACATGCTGTCAGTACACTACAGTACAGTGAGATGGTGACACCACTGCTGCGTCCCGATTCACATGCTT